>NC_079199.1:28003380-28293380 GCF_029499605.1 Hyla sarda | reverse complement strand
GATCTTAAAGGGGTACTCCTCCAAAGATAGGGGATAAGATTTCTGATTGCGGGGGTCCCGCCGCTGAGGACTGCCGCAATATAGCATGCAGCACCCACCTGTATCTGCTTCCGACAGCGTTGGAGGTTATGGCTCCAGACCACGGGAACGGAAGATCGTGACATCACGCCCCGCCCCTCAATGCAAGTCTATGGGAGGGGGCGTGACGGCTGTCACACCCCCTCCCATGGACTTGCATTTAGGGGGTGGGGGCGTGATGTCACACGGGGGCGGAGTTGTGACGTCACGATCTTCCGTTCCCGTGGTCGGGAGCCAGTACCTCTAGCGCTGCCGGAAGCAGATACAGGTGGGTGCCGCATGCTATATTGCGGGGGTCCTCAGCGGCGGGACCCCCGCGATCAGACATCTTATCCCCTATCCTTTGGATAGGGGATAAGATGTCTAAGGGTGGAGTACCCCTTTAACTTGTCTCGATCATTTATTTTTTTTGTCTTCATTTCCTTATCTTGCAACATGGGGATCTCCAACAGCAAATAACAATTGACAATCTAGCATATTCAATCCCTACCCCACCCCTTACCACTGATCAGAGCAATGAAGGGGGATAAACGCTCAGTAGTGCACTTTACGCCCTGGCTCTCGACGATCCTTGCATCAATGTTCCATTATAAGTCATGGAGCAGTAAGACAGAGTCCAGCTAGGGAGTAAAGTGATCTATTTCGTGCTGATCCCTGATAGTTATTTTGATCGGTTGGTGTCTCTGAACTGAAACCCTGACTGATGAAAACTTTTGACATTTCTCTGTGATGTGTAAAGTTTTTAAAATGACAGGAACTGGAAAAAAAAATCTTGTTTGCTTCCATATTGAATCCTAGGCATAGGGATGTGTGCGATACTGGGTAAATGACTGAGTATTTGGCTTTACTACTGTAAATTCAGCGTTTTGTTGATTTTATTAATACTGATACATATAAATAAAATTTTATATTTCTTTACAGGTATCCCGTTTAGTGGACACATAAACAAGATTGTGAGTCACCCTACTCTTCCTGTTACCATTGCTGCCTATGAGGATAGGCACATAAAATTTTTTGACAACAAATCTGGTAAGCTCTCGTATATATCTGTTTACTGGGATTAACTTTTTTTTCTTCTCATTGCACACTATAGGTCGTATTTCATTTTAATTTTAGCATATTATAAAGGGGCTTGTTTAATATGCTTTTTGGACCACTGCACTACCAACGACCGTTCAATACCCATTTAGATGCCGCCTTTGCCTTTTGGGTTTACAGTTGTCCATGGCAATCTCTGTACACTGGCTATTAGTGGCGGACGTGGACTACTGAAATCGGCCAGGGGCTGCTGGGTATGGAGTGGGATTGTGTCAGGATGCCCCTCCATACACAGTTACCTTGTGTCTTGGTACAGAAGGACCAAGGGCGTACCTGTATGCCCTGGTTCTACTCCCGCAGTTTGAAGCACGCTTCTGAGCTGAGCACACTTCATACCCGGTGGGTCTCGACAGCTATCAGCAGCCAGGACCCACGGTTAATGCTGGACATTGCCAATCGGGCTGATGCCCAACATTAACCCTTTAGACACCACGATCAAAGTTTATTACGGCGTCTAAATGTGGGATCCATCGGTGCCGGTTAGCTCAGGGAGCTGATTGGGACATCAGCAGCAAATTGCGGTCCCGATAAGCTGAGTGAATGGCGGGAGGGCCCTTACCTGCCAGGCTAGAGCAGCAGAGCACGATAACACTGATCAATGCTGAGCCAAAGAGTATTGAACAGTGTATACAATCACAAGATTGCATGTTATGGCTAAAACAAAAAGTAAAAAGTGTGTAAAAATTAATTAATGTGAATAAGCCCCTTCCCTAATAAAAATTTGAATCACCCCGCTTTTCTAATTTTTTTTATTTTTATTTTTTTAAATAAAATGTGGTGTCGCCGCATGAGTAAATGTCGGAATTATTAAAATATGGGTTAGTTAAACCACACTGTCGATGACTTAAGTCCAAAACTGCGAATTTTTTGTCACTTCATATACCATAAATTAATAAAAAGCGATCAAGTCCTATCAAAACAAAGGAACCAATAAAAACTACAGACCACAGCGCAAAAAATGAGTCCTCATATAGCTCTGTATGCGGGCGGCAGAATAAAAGTTATAGGGGTCAGAAGAGGACATTTGTAAGCATACTAATTTTGGTGCAGGTAGTTATGTTTTTTTAAAGTAGTAAAATAAAATCTACATAATTTGGGTACCCTTGTAATTGTATGGACCTACAGAATAAAGATAAGATGTAATTTTTACCGAAAAGTGCTCTGTGTAGAGATGGAAGCCCACAAATTTTGAAAATTGTTTTGTTTCACCCACAAATTTTTTTCGGTTTCACCACAGAGTTTATGAAAATGATGTCATTACAAAGTACAATTGGTGGCTCAAAAAATAAGCCCTTATATGGGTCTGTAGGTGGAAAAATGAAAGCAGTATGATTTTTAGAAGGGGAGGAGGAAAAAAAAGTGCAAAAACGAAAATTGGCCGGGTCCTTAAAGGGGATCAGCAGCCATAGACACTTCACCCCTCATCGATCTCAGATCAATGTGTTGCAGAGGCGCGGTAATGCCGGGTCCCCATACGGGAGATCGCAGGGGGTCCCAGCGTTTGGACCCCTGCGATCAGATACTTATCCCCTAGGTGATAAGTGTCTATGGCTGCATTACTCCTTTAAGGCCAAAATGGGCTTGGTCCTAGGGGTTAAATGCACTTTTTTATAGCTTTTATTCCTTTTTGTTTTTCAGGGAAGACCATTCATTCAATGGTCGCTCACCTGGAGGCAGTTACTAGCCTTGCAGTGGATCCTAATGGAATTTATCTAATGTCTGGAAGTAAGTACCTATATGGACTGGCAATATGTTTAAAGGAACAGTCAGCTTTAGATGAGGGTAATATGGCCGCATTTCATTCTGCACTACGCAGCCTGTAGTAAAAGAATCTGAAAAAAATATCCATGTGTCTGCCAAAAGTATTGAAGTTTACCGAGGTGCAGTAGGAGAGAGGAGGAAGAGGAGTCTTTATTCTTAGTATCTGAATGTCTCGATGCACATTCTAACATTACGGCGTGTGTATTTTATGCATCCTTTATATAGTTATTTTTGCACCCTTGGTCTTTGTAGAGAAGTCATAGACCCGATCGGTCCCCATTTTGTTCACCTATATATCATTTTTGTTTTTTATCATTTAATAAACCCCTCTATCATCTATATTCAGTATAGTCAGCCACTGGCAGTGCTGTATCATTGATTCATTCATCTGTCTCCTCCGTTGTTTTGCTACAATCTTCATTATAATTTACCTGCAGATAGTCAATACAATTTAGCCACATAGTTTTAGAAACCATCTTTGTTTTTCCTTATTGTAAACGGTCTCCTCCTCCTCCGTGATGTATTTAGCGGCATCACAGTAACTATCTCCGCCCACTGGTGCAGATCGCTGTCAGTGACTCCTCAAGAGAGGCCTGTCCGGGGGCGCCGCCTGTGATGATGCGCTTCAGGTGGGGTGGGTGGCGAGATGGATATGATGTCACATGCCGGATCTCCGGCAGCGCGCGCAGAAGCCAGTTCACGCGACTCATCCGGATAGAATCTCTGCTTCTAACAATGAGTACTCGCCCGCTGTGGAAACCTCCTTCAACAGGCTCCCGACTACTACCTATGTATATTTAGTTCATTCATATCAGTTTATTTATAGGACACTGGAACGGGAACCTGTAAGTTATTTTATTTTAGCAGCACATATGGGAGTTACAGACATTCGTGGCCCGGTGCGAACATATACAATTTCTTCTACAGGATAATGAAAGTTATCCAGTAGACAATGTGAATGGAGACTGATACATCTCTTTTTAAGCTACATAACGGAGCACTATGTTAATTATTTCTATGGCATTGATTAATTTTCATTGATTAATTATTGGTTGGACCGGTGGATTAACAGCCTAGTGCACAGTCTGTGACACCATGTCCCACCTTCATGTCCCTGATGAGATCACTACACCTGGTGATTGAAATGCGTTGGGATGATTAAAGTTTAATATATTAGACCTTGAATAGTCTTTGTTTTGGGGAGTTTGTGTAATATACTAATTTACCATAAGACATATACTATATGCCATATCTTGTATAATTATTGTATCCTAGCAAATATTTAGTGTATTTTCAAGGGGTACTCTGCTGGAAAACAAAAACATTTTTATTTTTTTTATATCAACTGGTTCCAGAAAGTTAAACAGATTTTGTAAATTAAATACACAGATTTAACCACACCTCAAGAATATCACCCTACTGGGTACACAATGAATGAGGAGACAGATGGTTTTTCAAAAAATGCAGATTTTTAATAAAAAACAGTAATAATATAAAACTAGTTATTAAAAAGATCAGAGCATTAGTAATTAAAGTAAACTGTCATTGGGCCCTAATGACAGAATGGATGGAAAGGCAACTGCCTAATAGAACCTATAGACTGTCAATAACAATGGTCCGGAATGGACAGTTAGTCCGGCAATAGAAGTTCCAATGATGGATAGCACGGTTACTTAAAGTGGCATAGAATAAATTGTGCACAGTCTTTGTAGTAATAGATGGATCGGTCTCACCCTGGCTGCTGGTCCCGTACTGCGACGGGCTGGTGGAAGCAAGGGCTGTGGTCTCTGCGGTGGTCTCGGCGTGGATGCCTTGGCAAGTGGAGGGTTCCAGCAAGGAGCTCCCTCATCAGCGGTCCGTGGTGTCAGCGCACACCGGTGTGTATGTCGGACTTATGCTGGAAGTAAAACTGGAAACGGCAGACTTGAAGCAGCAAACTTGCAATAGACTGGATGTACAAGGTCAGTAGTTTGGTGCAGCAGGTGATTGGGATTGCGGACTTCTGTGCCGGCTGGAATTGAAGTGATGCTAGTGTTGAGGTAGTGCTTGGATAGCGCTCTATTCAGGCAAAACAGCCTAAGGGAGCTCCTTGCTGTAACCCTCCACTTGCCAAGGCATCCACGCCGAGACCACCGCAGAGACCACAGCCCTTGCTTCCACCAGCCCGTCGCAGTACGGGACCAGCAGCCAGGGTGAGACCGATCCATCTATTACTACAAAGACTGTGCACAATTTATTCTATGCCACTTTAAGTAACCGTGCTATCCATCATTGGATCTTCTATTGCCGGACTAACGGTCCATTCCGGACCATTGTTATTGACAGTCTATAGGTTCTATTAGGTAGTTGCCTTTCCATGCATTCTGTCATTAGGGCCCAATGACAGTTTACTTTAATTACTAATGCTCTGATCTTTTTAATAACTAGTTTTATATTATTACTGTTTTTTATTAAAAAATCTGCATCATCCATTCATTGTGTACCCAGTAGGGTTATATTCTTGAGGTGTGGTTAAATCTGTGTATTTGATTTTTCATTATTTGATCAGTGGGGACCGTTTATTTTATTTATTTTTATTTTTTTAAATCCACATTAACCTTGAATATCCGGTTGTTAGCTGCACACAGTTTTTTCAGATTTGTAAATTACTTCTATTAAAAAAAAATCTTTACCCTTCCACTACTTATTAGCAGCTGTATGCTACAGAGGAAATCCTTTTCTTTTTGAATTTCATTTTTGTCTTGTCCACAGTGCTCTCTGCTGACACCTGATGCCTATATCAGGAACTGTCCAGAGCAGGAGAAAATCCCCATGGCAAACCTATGCTGCTCTGGACAGTTCCTGACACGGACATCAGGTGTCAGCAGAGAGCTCTGTGGACAAGACAAAAATGAAATTCAAAAAGAAAAGTATTTCCTCTGCTAATAAGTACTGGAAGGATTAAGATTTTTAAATAGAAGCAATTCACAAATCTGTTTAACTTTCTGGCACCAGTTCATTAAAAAAAAAAAAAAAATTCCACCGGAGTACCCCTTTAATGGTAGTAGGCTACCAGGGTTTTACCCTTCACCTCACCCCTCACCTTTTTAATTTTCGGAGCTTTTATGAGCTTTAAATAGTCAAAGTTAAGTTTTAATTGCACCTTCAAATAGGACACTTAGATTTTCTGGTGTTTCTTTAATCTGTTAAAGGGGTTATCCAGGAAAAAAGTTTTTTTTTTTTTTTTTTTTTTTTTTTTTTTTTATATATATATATATCAACTGGTTCCAGAAAGTTAAACAGATTTGTAAATTACTTCTATTAAAAAATCTTAATCCTTTCAGTACTTATGAGCTTCTGAAGTTAAGGTTGTTCTTTTCTGTCTAAGTAATCTCTAATGACACATGTCTCGGGAAACGCCCAGTTTAGAAGCAAATTCCCATAGCAAACCTCTTATAAACTGGGCGGTTCCCGAGACAGGTGTCTTCAGAGATTACTTAGACAGAAAAGAACAACCTTAACTTCAGAAGCTTATAAGTACTGAAAGGATTAAGATTTTTTAATAGAAGTAATTTACAAATCTGTTTAACTTTCTGGAGCCAGTTGATAGATATATATATATATATATATATATATATATATATATATATATATATATATATATATATATATATATATATATATATATATATAATTATATATATTATATATATTATATATATTATATATATTATATATATTATATATATTATATATATATAATATATATATATATAATATATATATAATATATATAAAAAAGTTTTTTTTCCCTGGATAACCCCTTTAATGCTGGAAGGGTCCACTAAGTGGTGTTAGTGCAGGACCAGAACAAGATTCTGCGCAAGTCCCTAGGGCAGTGTTTCCCAACCAGGGTGCCTCCTGCTGTTGCAAAACTACAACTCCCAGCATGCCCGGACAGCCGAAGGCTGTCCGGGCATGCTGGGAGTTGTAGTTTTGCAACAGCTGGAGGCACCCTGTTTGGGAAACACTGCCCTAGTGGTTCATGGTGATCAGGACACCACCTAAGGATTTATTTTATCTCTTTTTAATCTAGTTATCTTGTGTGCATTTATCTTGCAGGCCATGATAGCTCAATTCGCTTGTGGAATCTGGACAGCAAGACTTGTGTGCAGGAGATTACCGCTCACCGCAAGAAGTTGGACGAGTCCATATACGATGTTGCCTTTCACCCATCCAAAGCGTTCATCGCCAGTGCTGGAGCAGACGCCCTGGCTAAGGTCTTCGTGTGACCCTTAACACCCCCTCCCCCTTGTGCTTACACAGTGCCACAAGTGCATTTTTTTTGGAACAAAAATTGAAGGTCACTTGCGGCATTTAAACAAGTTTTTACAACATCACTGCCAAGAGGAATTTGCCCCAGTGTTGTGACACTACAAGATGGCTCCTTCTACAGGATGGGGAGATACTGGTTACTGCACAGCCGGCTCTACCCTCTTCATTTTCTCATTGATCAGGATTCAGGATGGCTCTCTCCAGGGCTTTAATTTACTGCACTCTAATCCCTCCTTTTTCACAGTAACCAGTGTTCACAGCCCCTGCAGAGGGTGTCTGTCCTAGATTATATATACTATAAATATGTTCATTCTTCTACAATCCATAAAGAGAAAGAAAAAAAAAACAAAAACCTTTTTTATTTTATTTTTCGCGCTTTGTACTTTTCACTTCAGATCCTGGGTGCACTAGTATTGGGAATCAAGATCTCGACTGAAAACCGGGGTCCTGGAGCCGCTTATCAACTTAAGAATATACTGTAGTGTATTCAGTTTTGATCATGTCACAATGCAATAGTGGAATCATTAACACCTTAAATCACAATTACCTTGGAACTTCACAGAACTTGAGGAGCAAGGGAGCCAGAGTTCTGCACTATTCTACCCGGTTCAGATTGCAATAACTGGGGAAAATGTAGCTAACTTTTCCAAAGCTGGCATTGTAGAAGTCAGTGTCTGGCTGCCAATGAAGGGATTTAAAAAAAATAAAATTTTTCTTATTTTTTTTTTTTTTTTTTTTTCTCTTTTTTTTTTTCACTTTCTCTCTTGGACAATGCAGTGTGTTACTATATATATATTTTTTAACTTTAGTTCTGCATATATACAATTTTTAACCTAATCGTTTTTATGCTTCCTATCTTTTAAGCTGTCACAGAATTGCAGTGTTTTTATCGGCGGAGTACAAGCGTGAAAATGAAATTAATTTACCTTTTTTTTTTTTTTTTTTTTTACTTTTGTGGTAAATATAATTTCCTTCATGTCCCCCCCCCCCCCCCCCCTTTAGATCACAGTTGTGCTTTTTTTCCCCGTTTAATATATTCTATTTCTTGCTTTACCCTGGATCCCTTTATAAAGCTAGAAGGCAATGACGCTGCCAGAAAGTCTGGTGTTAGAGAGGTTAAACACAACTGGGTGGCTACACACTAACAACTAGTTTATTATTATTATTATTTTTTTTTTTTTCTCTTAACTGGCAAGAGGGGTTCCATATGCTCTTTTATCATTGCACCACCCCTTTTTAACAATTGCAGCATTCTATCACTGTGTGATATTTTGTATGTTTACTTTATTTACGAGTTAATTTATCCAGAAGTTTCCCAGCTAAGTTTCAACGGCTTAATGTTATTTATTTCAAGCTTTATATGTGTTTTTGTTCATGTGACACAGTACTATCATTACTTGTGGGATGCCTACAGAAGTCTGTTTTATTTTTATTTTTTTTGTCTTTTTTTCAAAGAATGACTAAAGGCCATTATTTACTACCGTTCTATGATATTTAACTTTTTTTCTTTTCTTCTATTATCAGACTGACTGGGTACTGAGCGATTGAGCAACACAAAATTGCCACTGCAAAATTGAGCAAATGATATCAAAGATAGCAGGTCAACACTCTCTTGCTCCATGGCAGTTTTACCACTTTAAATCTTTGCTTGACCTTCTAGTGCTCCACAGCTAAACACCTTTCAAGGTCTAAGCCTCCTTGCATTAATTTTTTTTTTTTTAACCAAGCTTTTGCATTCTTCTCCGTTACTTCTCGCGTCCTCAGATTTATTTATTTTTTTTTTTTTTTTTCATCATTTGTTTAGTTTCTGGTATTGACAAAAGATTTTAATTTTGTGTTATGCATGACTAAAACAATTTCTCCTATTTTTTTTTTCTAGTCTTCCACAAAAGGAAAAAAATTCTGATGAGTTTGCGCGTTTTTGTAAGGTTTTTGTTTTACAGACTGCAAGTCGACAAATTTTTAAGATTGTACCACGAAAAAAAAAGCAGTACAGTTGTTAAAAAATGTATATAAAATGCATATAATAAATATTAAATGGTGTACCTGTATACACTTGCATTGATTGACACATCCTATTGACGTCATAACAGGTAATAAGATATTTTTGTAAATAATTTCTATATTTGTTTATATGAAACTTCTTCTCTTCCGGGGAGACTTATTAAAATTGTGTATTTATGTTAACTCGTCATTAACTAGCATAGCATAGTTTTGGTTTATATAGATGAAATTATGCAGAAAAGTCTATATTTTTATTTTATTCTGGAAATAAACTCCTGCATGTTATGATGAAACCCTTTTTGTTCCTTAAGAGGCACAAAGACAAGGAGGAGGAGAGTATTTTTCCTTCCCATTTTGAGAAACAAAAAAAATAAAAATTTATAACTCTTAGTAGCCATCTTCTAATTTTCTGACCTAAGTTTGGGGTGTTAAGGCACACAAGCTGTACACTTCACGTAATTTACTGAGACTTAAAGGGTACCTCCGATGATTGACCCATTGACAGGATATCTGTTCACGTTTCGTGTGTAGCCGGAGACTAGCATTGGGAATTTCAGAAAATAAGTCTTCTGATTGTGTTAGTCTCAGGTCTATACAGTTGTCGCAGAATATAAACAGAAATCCTTCCACCAAGAACATCATAAGAGGTGCACTTTGTCAGTTTGTTAAAAACCACAAATAGTGCCTATTTACCGGAGTTATTTGATGTGAAATGTTTTTAATATTAGACAAATATAACCTAAGTAAACACAAACTGCTATCTTTAAAATATTTTTGAAGTAAAAATGCTATTCAGCCCTACCAAGCCCTATGTGAAGAAGTAATTTCCCCCTACACCCAGGTATTACTACTGCCAGACTGGTTGTATCTAAACACCACAATTTACTGACATGTTCCTCACACAGGTTAGTATTCTGTTAATGAACACCAAGGTATTTGTGACCCTACCGGCACAGGCCCCATGGACTTTGTTTCCAAATGTTATCAGCTGATGACTGTTTCTGAATGTATTCTTGTTTGGGCTCTCATCCTAAAGCACAGCATGTTATATTTCAGGGGCAGAGTCAAAACTGTGTATGATGATTGGAAAATGACCCAAAGGCTGTTGCTAGTTATAGTCAGGCCATGGAATTCTTCGGGGCCCTTGCCTGTATGTCCACGTATACATCGATGTCCCATTTTGACAGAATGCCGAGGTTTTAAAGGAACGTGTCGGCAAATTGTAATGTAAACACAGCTACGTATAAAATCTGTCTAGCAGCTGGATGTCCCAAAGTTGAACATAATTTCAAGTGCTATAGTGATTTATTTAAAGTTGCTATTAAAGGGAACCAATCAGAAGATTTTAGCATATAGAACACTTGACAACGTGTTATATATCCTAAAATCGTTATTGTCACCATCCCCAGGGGACATTTGTGCCCCCAGGGCTGGTGAAGATATTAAGTTATAAAGTCCTGCCCGGCAAGTAGTCCCTTGGGCGTGGACTTACACTTACCAGCTCCTGTCACTGCGGACATTGTCCTGCCCCCTTGCCTTGATTGATGGCTTGCATCACCGCTCTGCTCCGTCTGCTTTGGGAGCAGAGCATTGACGCAAGCAGTCATTTACAAAAGCACTATTTAGGTGCTGAAACTCCAATGAGCCACAGTTAGAGCTATTACTCACAAATGGAGAAAACTTGGAACAGTGAACCTTCCTTGGAGTGGCGGGCTTACCAAAATTTTACCAATTTCACAGCATCAGTGACTCATCCAGGAGGTCTCAATGATGAACATCTAAAGAACTGCACTTAATTAAGGTCCATGTACACATTTCTACAATAAAAAGGAAGCTTGGCAGATATGGCATCCAAGGGAGAGTTGCAAGGCCGTAACCAATCCTAACCTAAAAGAACAAAGGCATGTCTCCTAGTTTTTAAGCAGTTTACTGTGCGGTAAAATATACATGTTTTCTGCATTCCTCAGATTGGAATGATTATAATTTACGATTTGCATAGTTTCCATCATGTTTTACTACAAAAAAAAATCGTGATTGTCAAATATAGCCAAACAGTAAAAAAATAAAATAAAAATCAATATTCTTATATATACACCCCTTGATGATGTGATAGGAAATGGAAAGGGTTAAGGGTCAGTTTGTATGGCAACAAGTATGGCGACATGTAAACACAAAATACTAATGGTAGAGCATAAATATAGACAAGTATGTGGTGGCAAAATCCAAAGAAATTAACTTCTATGAAATTGTATCTTAATACATTAGTAGAATACCAAAGGTCCCGGATAGAGATGAGCGAAGTTACAGTAGTTCGATTCGTCACGAACCTCGCTGCTCGGCGGTTGCTGACTTTAGCCTGCTATGACTGAGAGTCTCCTAGGACTGTATCCACCTTTTCCAGCCCACCAGAGCACCTGAAAGTTGAACTAATTAATGCAGGTTAAAGTCATCAACCGCTGAGCCGCGAGGTTTGTGATGAATCGAATTACTGTAACTTTGCTCCTCTCTAGTCCCGGAATATACCAAGAGGGCTCTGATCTCGTCTAAAACCAACCTTATTTCCAGATAACACAGCTTTAGCATGTGCCAAGTTTAAACAAAGAATATTCCCGAGACCCAATTCTCCTCAACAACTATGATAACGAAATACAGGAACTTGAGACAACTGAAGAGCATTATAAAAACTGAGGAATTTGCCCTGATTCAAATGCAACACCTTTCTTAAATAAATTTCACTGAGAAATTGAGTTCTCTAAAAGAGACAAAAATGGCTCATGAGGACGACCAAGGTGGTACGATTTTCAGGTGCCAACACACAGACATACATCTTCTAGGAGAAGCCAGAGAAGGGGCACTGGTTCCACAACCTATGAGTCAGATTCCTCAGTCAGACATTTTAGAAGACCAGACCCAAGAACAAGTAAACGCCCCCTCTGGAAGAGAGGGGGAAGAAAACACTAAAGCACGACAAAGATCCATGGAACCACCACCCTACAGGAGAAATCGGACAAGGGTAGTAGAGACTATCTGAGAGTTAATAATATTCTTACTTCCTGTTAGCCAGGCACGTCACATGGAGCTTCAGCCTATCACCAGCCGCAGCGATGTCCCGCCTCGGTCGGTGATAGGCTGAAGCTCCATGTAAAGTGCAGGGCTAACAGGAAGTAAGAAGCAAACAACCCGGCGACTGAACACCTGTATCGGAGCTCCGGGGGCATGTAGGCAGACGAGAATTTTATTTTATTTTTTTTTTTTTGCAGCCCGGACCGGATAAAATAAGAAAAATGCACAATGGACTACTCCTTTAATTACTGTGAGAGATTGGTCCTCAATAAAAACCTTGCTTTTTGTCCCATTTCCAACATAAACGAGTTTGGGCTAGAAATTAACCTACAAAAGTTTTACTGTAACCCAGGATTGAAAGTGTTTTTTTTTTTCGATCTACAAATTTCTCTAGCTACACAAATTTCGATGTCTTCACAACTAATACTTTGGGGAAAAAAGGACAGTTAAATCCCCAACTTGATGACTACATTATAGAATTCTATATTAAATGTACCTACCAAAAAAAGCCAGGTGCAAAAATGAAAGGGAAACCTTCCCATCCTAACCTCTCGCGCCACAAAAAGGCAGCTTTCTCGGTCGCCTTATTGGGGGACACAGACCATGGGTATATGCTGCTGTCCACTAGGAGGCTGACACTAGGCAAAAAATGAAGTCTGCTCCTCCCAGCAGGATATAGCTGCCCACAGGCACAGAGCTAGTTAGTTTTAGCTTAGTGTCAGTAGGAGGCAGACACAGGTCTGGAGCGAACTCCAGACCTGGTCTTTTCTGTTTCTTGCTAGGAAAGTCTGCTATGTCAGAGTTGCCTGTTCTTGGACCTCTGCTGCGCCCACGGCTGCATCCCAGGTGCATCACGGCATGTGGGTGTTGCCGGGAGGGTGTCCCTCCATGAACCCAGTGTTCCCCAACGTCCATGGGGGCACGTTCCGACACATCTGTTGCTGAATTCCGCACCCCCGCTACCGGTGGGAGACAACCAAACATTGTGTCTCTGCGGGTAGATCTGCTTACATGGGTGATGTCCCATTGATTTGAAGTGGTATTGGCTTCTAGTGCGTGGAAACCAGT
The DNA here is from genome assembly GCF_029499605.1 of Hyla sarda. Taxonomy (NCBI): domain Eukaryota; kingdom Metazoa; phylum Chordata; class Amphibia; order Anura; family Hylidae; genus Hyla; species Hyla sarda. Next base: position 28,279,994 of record NC_079199.1, on the reverse strand, counting down.
GGGAGACCCTGCATATTCCTAGGGCGCTCGATGGTGTTGGCATTCACCCTTTTCCCCCTACAAATGGGGGGGGGGGGTTTATCTATGGCCTTCAGTGCGTGTGTTTCCTACTGTAGTTTTCCCAGCACACTTCCCCTCCTATTCGTGGGCTCCACCCTTCCAGGGGTTCTTTTGTCTGTTCTTAGCAGGGTTCCAGTCCCGCTCTTCTCAGTCTTTTCCCTGCAAGAGGCGGTCCTTCTTCGCCGCTCCATGTCCTACCCCAGCCTAGGTGCTGGTCAGCTGGAGTGTTCCCTCCAAGTAGAGGTTCTGCGCCTCTCCTGGTTTAGGACTACAGGGTCCCTCCAGTTCTTCCTGGATCTGGGATTCTCTGTTTCTCTGGACGGGGGCTCTGGTGTTCCTGATGGCTCTGCTCTCCCCTTCGGCCTGTTTGTTTGTTTCTTCTCCCTCCGGTGTAGGAGAGGCTCGGAGTATAGGGCCTGCTGGTCATCCTGGGTGCCCAGTCTGGCCGATTTGCACGTCTTCGGGCATAGTCCCTTGTCGCATGCTCTTGCACTTTCTTGGCTATGCGGCATACTCTTGGGTTCTCTCTTCCACCCGGTTTTTCGTGGGGTGGTCTTGGGACTGTGGATTGAGTCGGGCCTCTCTGTTCAGGTGGCCGGTGGGTGCACCTTGCCCTAGCCTTCTTCCTGGCTGGTTTTCTTTGTGCGCTCAGGACCTTACGAGAGTTTTGTTTTATTACTCTCTTCGTCCCATTCTAGCAGCTCTGGTATCTGCCTTCTGAGTCTTGCCTTCTTGCTGGGCGTGTTCAGCTGTTTAAATTTTTTTTTTCTAGTTCTTTCTCCTTTTAGCCTCTGTCCTATGGCTGCGGCTGGACTCTTGTCAGGGCAATCCCTCAAGCCTCTCAGGCGCGTTTTTCTTCTGGGAGTGGCATTTCCTCGCCATTTTTGCCATTCTTGGACGAATGTCTGCATTAGGGGTTCTCTTATGTCTCGCTTCCGCATTTTGGCCGGTTTTCTCTGAGCTTGAGCTTCGTCCACTTTCTTGGGCGCATGGTTATGGCTCAGTCTCTGGCCTGACTTTCCCTTTTCTGGCGGTTGGTTTTTGCCACCCCAGGGACTGCTTTGGGACATCCCATGGTCTCTCTCTCCCAATAAGGCGACAGAGAAAAGACGTTTTTTTTTTTTTTTCTCGTAGCCTTCATTGGGGGGATACAGCACCCACCCATCTATGTTTACCTTGTCAGGTTGTTGTTTGCCTGTTCTTTTGATCTTCTTCACATGTTTTCTCCTTTTGTGGTTTTGCTTCTCCTTCTGCTTTGTGTCACAACTGATTAGTTCAGTGGCTGTGGGTAGGTATATCCTGCTGGGAGGAGCAGCCTTTTTTTTTTTTTGCCTAGTGTCAGCCTCCTATTGGACAGCAGCATCTACCTATTGTCTGTGTCCACCAATAAGGCGACCGAGAGATTTTACAGTGAGGTAAAAAAAAAAAACCTCCTTTTTAAAGGGGTACTTACATGGGTACTATCAGATCCAAAAATTCTTTATATTTGGTTACCAATGAAAATTAAAGACCTTTTTGTAATATGGTTGTTTAAATTTTTTTAAATATTTAATAGAGAGAACGGACCCTGAAAATCTCACCACTAGGTGACCTGGGACACTAACTAGTCCTGCAGCAGCATCAGGATTGTCCATGAGTCATGCACAAAGCTGCATGAGCACGTGCACCAATCCCCTCCCACCACCCCAAGGGAGGGACTTGTCCTTTATACCTAGAGGTGAGCAGAGGCATGTCCTTTATACTGTGAGCTAAAAAAAGGATTTTTATAATATAAGTGAGAGAGGCTGAAGACCTGGCCAAATAATTCAAATTTAAAATCGATGACATTCGTGATGAAATCCTCTCCCAGTCCCCTAAAAGTTCTGATCCAAGTCCCAGCCACATCTCCTCTTCATCATTCTCAGTTTTTGAGCCTGTAACGGAGGATGAGGTTTCCAGGCTCCTCTCCTCTGCCCGCCCCACTACCTGCTCTAGTGACCCCATGCCTTCACACCTCACCCAGTCTCTCTCTCCTGCTATCAGCTGTCACCTAACTAAAATCTTTAACCTCTCCCTCTCTTCTGGGGTCTTTCCCTCCTCCAAACACTCTATCATAACCCCACTATTGAAAAAACCATCTCTGGACCCGTCTCAAATCTCCCCTTTTTCTCCAAACTCCTGGAACGCTTGGTCTACTCCTGCCTTATCCGCTGTCTCTCAGAGAACTCTCTCCTTGACCCCTTACAGTCTGGTTTCCGCTCCTTTCATTCCACAGAAACGGCCCTAACCAAAGTCACTAATGATCTTCTGATGGCCAAATCAAATGGCAATTTCTCTTTACTGATTCTCTTGGACCTGTCTGCGGCTTTTGACACTGTGGATCACCAACTCCTCCTCAGTAGTCTCTGCTCCATCGGTTTTCCTCGTATCTCTCTGCCCGCTTCTTTAGCGTCTTGTTTTCTGGCTCTACTTCTTCTCTTCCCCTTGCTGTCGGGGTTCCCCAGGGATTGGTCCTGGGTCCTCTACTCTTTTCACTCTACACAACCCCCATTGGAAAAACAATCAGTAGATTTGGTTTCCAGTACCACCTCTACGCTGATGACACCCAACTCTATACCTCCTCTGCCAACATCACCCCTGCACTCCTACAGAATACCAGTGACTGTCTCTCTGCCGTCTCAGACATCATGTCCTCTTTATATCTGAAACTAAATCTTTCTAAAACAGAACTTCTTGTCTTTTCTCCATCAACTGCTACTGTACCTAACCCTGACATTTCCATCTCAGTATGTGGTACTACCATATCTCCCAGGCAGCAGGCTCGCTGTCTTGGAGTTATACTTGACTCTGATCTGTCTTTCACTCCCCATATTCAGTCTCTTTCACGTTCTTGTCACCTGCATCTCAAAAACATTTCAAGAATCCGCCCGTTTCTCACTACTGAAACTGCTAAAACTGCTAAAACTCTCATCATTGCTTTGATTCACTCCCGCCTCGACTACTGTAACTCTTTACTAATAGGCCTTCCTTTCTCCAAACTCTCTCCTCTCCAGTCCATCCTTAATGCCGCAGCCAGACTCATCTTCCTCTCCAGCCGCTACACCGACGCCTCCTCCCTGTGCCAGTCACTACACTGGTTACCAATTCAGTCCAGAATACAGTACAAAATCCTCAGTCTCACACACAAAGCTCTCCACAATGCTGCACCTCCCTACATCTCCTCTCTCATCTCTGTCTACCATCCTACACGTTCTCTCCGATCTGCTAATGACCTTACACTAACATCTTCTATAATCCGAACTTCTCACTCCCGTCTCCAAGATTTTACTCGTGCTCCATCGGTTCTATGGAATGCTATCCCTCAGACTCAACAGCAACATCCATAGTTTCAAACGTGGCCTAAAAACACATCTCTTCAGACAGGCCTATAACAGTCTCTAATTGGCCTCAACATAACATATCCTCAACATAACATATCCCCAACCCTCTTGTTTGAATAGTTATTGTGTAATTTTATGTCTGATACTTGTCTTTGTTTGTACCCCATAATTGTAAGTGCTGCGGAATCTGTAGGCGCTATATAAATAAAATAAAATATTAGAGATGAGCGAACTTACAGTAAATTTGATTTGTCACGAACTGCTCGGCAGTTGATGACTTATCCTGCATAAATTAGTGCAGCTTTCAGGTGCTCCGGTGGGCTGGAAAAGGTGGATACAGTCCTAGGAAAGAGTCTCATAGGACTGTATCCACCTTTTCCAGCCCACCGGAGCACCTGAAAGCTGAACTCATTTATGCGGGATAAGTCATCAACTGCTGAGCCGAGAAGTTTGTGACTAATCAAATTTACTATAAGTTCGCTCATCTCTAGTTATGATGACTACTTACAATTTAGTATGATCAATTTCCCCCATGGAACTACAATTTCTTAAATTATCTAGTTAATAAATATGGTGAAAGAATTTCCACAAATTTATTGGTAGTCAACAGCTCTCAACAATTTGCAATATTTCACAAGTGACCATGTTGTGACCATAGTGAAATTACTTCCCAAGGTTCAACTCCAGTGTCAAAAGTGTGGTGCGTGAGGATAACATAATAGAGAAGACAATGGATATGATGTGTGATGAATTAAGCCAAACAGGCTACCTAAAACATCTCCTTGAGGGACAGAAAGACCTAATGTTGGATAATCTCAGGGCTCAACCGCTGCCATAAATTCCCAAATGACTGTAAATAATGATGATGCCAATTGTGAGAACATATCATAGACTCAGAGAGAAAATCGGAGGGATACTTAGATCCAATTGGGACATACTTACCATGGGGGAACCCAGAAATACTGGACTTTAAAGAAGCTCCAGTCATAGCCTATAGATGATCCTCCACCTTGAAGGATAAACGCACCAGATGTGACATTGACCCAAAACACACAGCTTTGCATGTCTACACCAAAGAATGGCAACTTCCCCTGGTTAAATAGTTGTAACTGCAACTAGGGACTAGAAAGATCTACCGAAGCAAGGACTTATACAATTACAGGTCCAGATTTTTTGTGTATGTACTCTACAATATCCGTGTGAATTACTTTACGCAGGCAACTATGGCAGGCTTGGAACACATCAACAAGCAGAAATCTACCATCAGAAATGAAAACAATTGAACTACTTGTCCTCAAACCTTTTTCAGTGGGTTTTGAGGTTTCAATACAGATTTATCATGTGTCTGTTAGGTGTTTCCTTATTTTGCACTGAGACCAACAAAACAACTCAGAAACCTTAAAAGTAGGCATGTCCTTTTTAGGTTGTTTTCCCCCCCCCCCCCCCAACAGTTTCCTACAGTTTTGGGGGCAAATTCTCATAATGATGCAATTGAATTCAGAGTGCTGCACATATATAACAACCAAATGCACTTAACAACAAGCAGACTATTAGTAAATCTGACGGAATATAAAAGTGAAGCCCTAATGTAGGGTTTTTGTGGGGATTTTGAAAACTCAACAATCTTAGTAAATCTTGGCCAATCTGAGGCAACATTGATATTTCTATTGTGCTCAATAGTCAAGAAAAGATATTGAAACCCACAGAACTCCATTTGATTTTTTTTAATTTGATACTCTTACCCCCAATGGAATGAACTTTGTACTTTTTTTTTTTTTTTTTTTTTTTTGTAGTAGCAGATTGTTCAATATAGCTCAGATTTTCCCTCTAACTCCCCCCCCCCCCTTTTATTTCGTTTTCTTCACAGGTCACCTATGACTCCTTGTTTTCCCAATCTGGTAAAATATCTCTCTCCATTTTTCTCTCCACGTGAACATCATACATCAGGTACACAATCCATTATCCACCTAGTAGCCTGGAGGTATCTTGTAGAGATGAGCGAACTTACAGTAAATTCGATTCGTCACGAACTTCTCGGCTCGGCAGTTGATGACTTTTCCTGCATAAATGAGTTCAGCTTTCAGGTGCTCCGGTGGGCTGGAAAAGGTGGATACATTTCTAGGAAAGAGTCTCTTAGGACTGTATCCACCTTTTCCAGCCCACCGGAGCACCTGAAAGCTGAACTAATTTATGCAGGAAAAGTCATCAACTGCCGAGCCGAAAAGTTCGTGACAAATCGAATTTACTGTAAGTTCGCTCATCTCTAGCCTGGAGGTATCTTGCCCTTAGCAGGGATTTCTCACCTATTTACAATGAGCGTATTTCATGTATGAGCTCTTTGATACCTGGTCATGCCCACTCCTAGCCAGGGGCCTAGTCCCATTTTATTAAGCCATCCCTACATTGTTAATATCCTCCTAAATTAGGTTCCCTAAGTGTTCATTCTACTGATTAATATCCCTTCGCCTTCTTCACATTATATACCATATGATTTTTTTTTTATTATTGCTGCCATGATTAAAGCATTTTTTTTCCAATGGGAACAAGATGGTACTTAGAGGGGCGACAATAAAATATGACAAAAACAACGTATATTGCCTAAATATCATGTTTAGTGTTCGTAAACCGTTCCGAGATTTTATTTATTATTCTAATTTTTTAACTCAATCTTGTTTACATTGGTAGATGATAACCATACGCACTTCTACTGTGTTGTGTAGTCAGTAAGGTGTTTGGTTATCTATGGATTGTTTATTCTTGGCCTCCATGTGATGCCTGTACACTAAATATAGCGTTCTTCAGATAGTGTATTCAGCAGAGCAGAATTTATCTTACATTCCACAGGGAACATGCAAAGTGTACACCACAAGTGTCCAATGTGTCCTGGAGATAGAATTACTGCAAATACATTCAGAGACGTAAACACCTTCAGAATTTTACCCATTTAGGATGTTCAGTTTATTGTAAACTTTACGGGAGGAATGTATTTTTTTAAATTTATTTATACTAGAGCTGAGCGGTATGACCAAATTTATGTATCGCGGTATTTTTGCAACTTGTGGCGGTTCCACGGTATATAATGGTATTTCGTTGATGTCCCGCCCCGGCCAGTGATAGGCTGAGCCCACTGTCATGTAAGAAGCCGGCTTCTTACATGACAGTGGGCTCAGCCTGTCACTAGCCGGGGGCGGAACATCGCTCCAGCCGGTGCTAGGCTGACATAGGTAAGTTTTTTAAAGTTTATTTTGTTTAATCTTTTGCAGCCCGGACATAGGGATACAGCGTACAGCAGTGGTCTCCAACCTGCGGACCTCCAGCTGTTGCAAAACTACAACTCCCACCATGCCCGGACAGCCGTTGGCTGTCCGGGCATGCTGGGAGTTGTAGTTTTGCAACTGCTGGAGGTCCACAGGTTGGAGACCACTGGCGTACAGTGAGTTCCAGCGCTCCGGCCCGCAGCAAAGAGGAGGGCAGTGCTTGCGGGTGACATATGTGAGTAGTACCCTGCTGGGCTGATCATTATTGGGGGGCAGCAGAACAGCGCTGGCGGGTCACATATGATTAGTTCCCCGATGTAGGGGCAGCGCAGCGCTGGGCTGATAATTCATTCCCGAGGGCGAGGGGCCCAACCGGTATGGGGAAAAACTCATATCGTGCAGCCCAAAAATTTCGGTATTCGGTATGAACCGGTATACCGCCCAGCCCTAATTTTATACCCAGGTCTAAAAGGAAATTGCTCAGGAGTAAGATACACCAAATTTATTAAGAGGTGTAAGCTATGAGCTGTAGTAGCTTTCTGGCATAAGTTATGTTAAAATCATGTTCAATCTGTTAAACCACACCTCCTCCTGCTGAGCTCCACCCACCCTCTAAAGTGAGCGCAGCTGGCCGTTCATGTTAGAGATTGGTGGGGGTCATCGATCAAACCTTTGACATGTCAGTACCCTTTAAGACATTATACACCTGATGGTATGATCTTCCTATGGTCCTGCTGTATTTGTGTATATGCCTCCAGCTTGATATAGACCTTGGTGCTCTGGCATAGATGAAGTAATCTGTATGCAATTCTGGGAGTTGTAGTTTTGTAACAGCTGGAGACACACTGTTTGTGCAACAATTCTTTGGTTGTCTAAAATAGTGTTTTCACAGTATTGATAATTGAGCTGTTCTTAAAGGAGCTGCAGTACCTCACCTGCCTTAAAGGAGTACTGTAGTGAAATAAAACTTATTGGGGGGGGGGGGGGAGCAGAACAGCGATAAGAGAAGTTATAGATTGCGGGGGTCTGACCGCTGGGACCCCTGCGACCTCCTGCAGGGCACCCCGTCAGTCCACAGGAAGGGAGAGTGCCGACCCCTGCAGGAAGCTGTGGTCAACAAGACCCTTTCATGTATCTCTATGGGATAGATGGAGGGGGCATGACGGCCACCGCTTTGTGCAGGGGTTGGCAAGCCCCCTTCCTGCGGACTGCCGGAGCACCTGCAGGGGATAGCAGGCGGACACCCTCAATCTATAACTTACTTTGGATAGGGGATACGTTTTATTTCACTACAGTACTCCTTTTAATAAAACTATACAATTCTGTAAGTTCATTGCTTACTGTAACCCCTTCCTCACTCTATTATTTCTGCTGTTTCTTGCATTTATGTTTACATAGTAGCTTGCAAAAGCCAATGCATCAGTAAAGCCTTCTTCCTCCACATGCTACCTCTAGAAATGTACTGTAACTTCTACTCCAACACAGTGGCAGCCTGTTCAGCCCAATGTAATTTCTCCAGTACTATGTTATGGCATAGCAGAAAGGAGTAGGTGCTGTCCTCTGATCAGCCAGGCAAGTAAGGGAAAGGAAGTTCCTGGGGGGTGTACTACTGGTAAACAACACAGCTCTGGTCCTACCTCCTGATAGGTAGAGATTGATAAATAACTGCACCATGGGGGGGGCTCTCAGAGGGGCATTACATCAGTCAGGTTTGGCAAATTACTACTCTGAAGGGTTGAGGCAAAACAATGCATTTGTATGTTTTTTTGGTTTTTGCATTTGAAATGTTGCTAAATTGTTTTTACATTTGAAATGTTGCTAAATTGTTGTACATCTCTAATGTACAAACAGTAACCTTTCTTTTATAAAAATGTATCTCTTTTTATAGAAATCATGGCTTATAAAAAAAAAGACCAATAGAGGTCCCTGTACCATCCAGAACATAATCCTGTCCAGCTGCAGCATTATCTTTGTTCTAGCTGAAGCACAGGCTGGGACAAAGTCCAGGAAGTGAGGACGGGACTAGCAATCCTGTGCCCACTCCTGTCCTATCAGACTGCAGCATAAAAACCAGAGAGGAGGGGGTTACAGAGCAGCCTGCAGTGATTGGATGAAGAGACCCAGCACAGCAGACTCGGGGAGGAAATTAATGCATGGTGAGTGAGGGTGGGCTCAGTTCTTGCCTCTGACATGCCCCTTTCTTAGCAGTGGATGTCAGAATAAGTGAGCAGCAGAACAGGGGTTTGTGAGACAAATACAGAAGATAGACATATAAAAGACGTGAAGAATCTGCATGACCTAGTGAGTAACATATAGAAGCATTATTTTTTTTCTGTAATATGACTGGTATGCTTTAAGCTACTTCTCTAATTCAACCTAATGTGGCAAGGTGCGTAAAATAATGACTAATGTAAATTTAATAGTTTAAAGAGTACCTGTCACCAAACTAAACTTTTAATATATTGTTCCTTATGTTATTATAAGACACTTTTTGCTATTTACATGCTGTTAAAATGCTCATCCTTTTATATGTTTTAAATGTGATTGAAAAAAATAGCCACTAGGTGGCTCTGTTCTGTTCCCAAACAGTTAATTTGGTCTCCACTCAGGAAGTGTGTGTGCGGGGCATGGTGAGGCACAGCTCTCCCTGCTGGGGAACGCCCACTTTCTCCTGCCGGGAGCTCACATAATGTGAGCAAGGGGAAAGGCAATGATACACAGCTTTTTAAAGCTCAGATTTTTTTTTTTTTTTTGGGCAGGAGGGGAATTAGGAGTATTTAGTGAAATATAATTTGAGTTAGTTTAGAAAATATAGTTTGATGACAGGTACTCTTTAAAATCCAAAAAGTAGTACGATAAAATGATTGTCCAGAGCCATTTTTTTTTTTTAGGAATAATTTGGAAAAAGCCAAGGCATTTATTTGATGTTACATTACATGCTTGGTCGAATATGTCAATCTTCACTTATCATTCAAACGTATAAATATATATACAGGTAAATGTACTATACATATATATGTCTTCCCATAAAATATGAAACACTGTAGATGCTCGTAGTGATTAAGGCTATTGGGGGGGGCGAAAAGCAAATATGGGTGAGCCATTGATAATCCTGGTAAATATTTTTTTTTTATCTCTGGCCATTTTTTTTAGACAGAATGTCAATTTTGAAAAATATTAGAAAATGTAAAAAAAAAAAAAAAAAATTTCCTTAAAATTCTCCGTGGTACGATTTCGGTAAACAATTATGCACATTCACTATTGTACTACAGTGCTTACACTGTGCTGGAACGTTACTGCCATCTAGTTGCTGTTTTGTATTTTGCAGACAAGCAAGTGGCTCGAAAGCGGCGTTCCTCAACCTGTGGCGTCTGTTGCAAAACTACTAAAAAAAAAATTATAATTTTGCAAAATTTTTAGAGCAATAGGTTGGGGAGCTTTGCTATATAGCATTGTTTCCCAACCAGGGTGCCTCCAGCTGTTGCAAAACTACAACTCCCAGCATGCCCGGACAGCCTTCGGCTGTCCGGGCATGCTGGGAGTTGTAGTTTTGCAACAGCTGGAGGCACCCTGGTTGAGAAACACTGCTATACAGTATAATGTATCAAATATTTATACATCAATAACTTGCAGATGGTAAAGCTCTTTATAGGTTGACAGTATATTTCTTACGCCCAAAGTCGGACGGTTTAAGACGAGAATAAGATTTTGCGCCCATATTAGGCATACCAATACCGTGGATCTAATGACCTGTACTGAAAGCATCGTAGATCACTATAATAAATTCATTTTGGGTCATTAGATCCACTTTTGGTGTAGGGATGGGCCAAAGTAACAACCGTAGTAGGCTATGGTCATATGGCAGAAAGAATTTGCCCGTTGCAGCAACGTCCTATTGTTTTCCATGGGATTCTGCAGCGCTGTGCACATGGCGGAATTTCTGCGTGGAAACATCTGCCGTGGAAATTCCAATTGCGGCCTCCGCAGAAAGAATGGACAGGTCGATTCTTTCTGCGGAATCGGCAATGGAGACGGTACATTTCCGAGTGGTCCTAGTGCCGGCATGTTCTGCTGTCACCCACTATCTGCTGAATGTCCGGAAATTCCACCATGTGAACGCAGCCTTAGACTTATCTAAAAAGTCGCCTTAGGACCAGGATCTGATCCGAATAGCGGATACTAAGGGTTATGGGGGAGATTTATCAAAGCCTATGCAGAGGTAAAGTTGTCCAGTTGCCCATAGCAACCAGTCAGATTGCTTCTTTCATTTTCTTTTTTTACAGGCCTTCCTAAAAATGAAAGAAGCGATCTGATTGGTTGCTATGGGCAACTGGGCAAGTTTTACTCTGCACAGGTTTTGATAAATCTCCCCCATGTGACTACATCCTAAGGTTGGGTTCACACAGCGGAAAATGTGCGGAATGTCCCTACGGAAAACACGCACAAATTTCGCCATGTGAACAAGCCCTAAGGGCTCATTCATACTTCTGTACAGCAGTTCTGTAGTCAATAATTGAATTGAGGGAAAAAAAACGCATATTTTTTTTTTTTTCTATAGTATTTGTTTACATTTTTCTTATCCATTGTTTACCAACATTGCCAAAACAAAAACACGAAACAGTATGGTTTGAAAAGAAACCACTAAGAACAAAGTAAAGAACAAAAATCGATACTATACGGGAGCAAAAAAGATAACAAATCATTCGTGTAAAAAAAAAAATGCGACGAATCCAATATTTTCATACGGACGTGTGAATGAAGCCTAAGGAAGGCAAAAAGCGCTTGTGGATTCTGACTTATATTGTGTCATTTGTGTAAAGGTCTTAATGAAAGCCTATAAAGACGGATAGCTTAGATTTTACAAAAAATAACAACACGCTGTGACAATGATGCCAGGTTTTCGGATATCTCTACAGGTAATGTGTGTAGCAGATCATCGTCCCCCCCTGGTAGAGAGGTGAACATTTGTAAGCTGCCTGTTTAACAATTTAGGGGGTTTTCCTTCTTCTTCCTCACTTCTGCGAATCCAGGTAATCTCTGCAGATTCCACGAATAATGCTGGGAGCGATGTTCTCCAACCCTGGGAATTCTCTGGTGAAGAATGTGTGGGAATTCTTGGGTTCAGATGCCATATCCTTCAGGTCTTCTAAAGGTGCCCATGCAACACCCACGGTATACACAGTGACTCCTGTATGTGCAAAGAGAGGAGAATATATGGGTTATAACAGCTTGTTGTCTTGTACAGGTGCCTCCTCTTAAAGTGTACATGTCATCAGCAAAAACTTTTTATATAATTTAGATAATACCATTATATGTATATTTGTAATATACATTGGTTACAAAATGTGTATATTTTTGGGTGAAAAAAATGCTGCAGCAATTGCCTGTGTCTCTCTATGAGGAGACAAATACAGGAAGTGTGGGTGGACAAGCAGGACTCTGCGCTCCCAGAGGACAGGCGGGGCTCTGCGCTCCCAGAGGACAGGCGGGGCTCTGCGCTCCCAGAGGACAGGCGGGGCTCTGCGCTCCCAGAGGACAGGCGGGGCTCTGCGCTCCCAGAGGACTGGCGGGGCTCTGCGCTCCCAGAGGACTGGCGGGGCTCTGCGCTCCCAGAGGACTGGCGGGGCTCTGCGCTCCCAGAGGACTGGCGGGGCTCTGCGCTCCCAGAGGACTGGCGGGGCTCTGCGCTCCCAGAGGACTGGCGGGGCTCTGCGCTCCCAGAGGACTGGAGGGGGCTCTGCGCTCCCAGAGGACTGGCGGGGGCTCTGCGCTCCCTGAGGACTGGCGGGGCTCTGCGCTCCCTGAGGACTGGCGGGGCTCTGCGCTCCCTGAGGACTGGCGGGGCTCTGTGCTCCCTGAGGACTGGTGGGGCTCTGCACTCCCTGAGGACAGGGATATGTATATGTGAGTATATGTTAATAAAGACTTGAAGACTGAAGAATATGGTGAGTGCCGACTGCATTATTCTACGCTCTTGATGATATATCTGCACTCATTTTCGTCTGAGCACCACATTGTTCTCTACCAACAATAGCCGTGATTCAAAGTCAGAATTACATACCTCCATTTACACTCAGTGCTGGACTTATCTGTATGGTCTATGTTGTATTGTATTATATAAAACGTTTTTCGTACACTTTACGTAATTGCAAGCTATGTACAGTATTGTGGAGTATGCTGCCACTATATAACTTAAGGCAGTGTTTCCCAACCAGGGTACCTCCAGCTGTTGTAAAACTACAACTCCCAGCATGCTCAGACAGCCTTAGACAGTTGTATTTAGGCTAACAGTGTCCATCCTCTAGCAGATATGGTCTGCCTGCCCTGTTTTACAGACTGTGTAAGATAAATTAATATATTTCACATATATTGTTTCTAAACAAAGTCACAAGGGGCACTAGAAGTCTTGCTTTCTTAAACTTACAGTCCATGCAAACTTATTTTATTAAATAGCAGACTGTGAAGAGTGATTTATGTCGTGTGTTTCAGTCACAATACAAAATATTAGCCCATTCATAAAAATTGTATAACTAAAAAATAATAATTATATCTATATATCTATATCTATATCTATATCTTATATATACACAGGTGTCTGAAATACAGCATTCCCTAAAAACAGTGTGTGTAATGGAATGTTATAAAATTCTAAATTCGTAATCTAGTTTAACATTTTGTTGCTGCAGTTATCTGTCATTTACCTGCTCTGTGTGCCGCGATGGCCGGACCCCTGACGTCATCATATGACTGCCCATCGGTTATAAGAACCAGGAAGTTCTTGTTGTGTCCTTCCTTGGTAGGTTGGAATACGCTGCGCACAGCAAAATTAATGGCATCCCCAGTAGCTGTGCCCCCACTCATGTACCGGATGTTGTAAATGGCTCGTAACACGTCATCCTTGTTGGTGTAGTCGTTCAGACCGAACTCTAGGCGTTGGTCGTAAGTGAACTGTACTGCAGCAGCTTTTGCACCCACGTCAGAAACCTCGAATGCGCGCACAATGTTACTCATGAATTCCAACATAAGACGGAAATTTTGGTCACCAACACTACTGGATCCATCGATCAGGAAAGCGATGTTGACGGAGTTGTAACAGGTCTTGCTGCAGAAGAGCTGCTCGTGTGTGCACAACTTTTGGGCCAGAGGCTTTGCGTACTTTGTGGTGCCAAACCAGTTTTGCATGTGGAAGGAGAAAAAACTGTTGTTCCTGCAGACAGCCTGGAAAATAGAAGGTGTGGGGATTCTATTGTCAAACTATTACTTTTTATACAATATCCATACCCCCTGAAGACCATGTGACTTATGACATATTGACTCTGGCCGCATGGAATTCTGGGAAAGGTCAAAGGCAACAATACAAGAAAAAGACTACACTATAGCACTTGCGTGTGAATCCCATGCATGAGAACAGGACAAAGCGCAGGCGCACGGTGGTAATAAATAGAGATGAGAGAACTTACAGTAAATTCGATTAGTCACGAACTTCTCGGCTTGGCAGTTGATGACTTTTCCTGCATAAATTAGTTCAGCTTTCAGGTGCTCACGTGGGCTGGAAAAGGTGGATACAGTCTAAGGAGACTCTTTCCTAGGACTGTATCCACCTTTTTCAGCCCACCGGAGCACCTGAAGGCTAAACTAATTTATGCAGGATAAGTCATCAACTGCCGAGCCGAGAAGTTCGTGATGAATCGAATTTACTGTAAGTTCGCTCATCTCTAGTAATAAGACCAGATTACAGAGCATTATAACTTGGCATCATGTGCTCAAAGGCTGAAGAAATAAAAAACCTGAAATAACCCTTTAAGTTAGTGCTTGGCAATGGCACCCAGGCAGCATTCTTTCTCAGGAGCCAGACCTGACTAGCAGAGTCCAGAGAAGCGCCTCCTTATGACAGTGAGGAAGCAGGGACAGGTGAGTATCTTTTACTGATGTAGAGGGCACTACGATTCTCCAGGAGGCATATTCTATATAATTTAAAGGGGGCACAAGATCATTAATAGTTATTCTTGAGAACATTATATAATCCATCTCAGGCCGCTCAGCGTGTAATAAAATTGCCATAAGGGGCATAAGGGAATTACAGGGGCACTGTGTGTATTATAATTAACTCTGGGGGCATGAAGTGCATTATAATTTCAGAATCGAGTACAGTGGTCCCTCAACATACGATGGTAATCCGTTCCAAATGGACCATTGTTTGTTGAAACCATCGTATGTTGAGGGATCCGTGCAATATAAAGTATAGGACAGTGGTCTACAACCTGCGGACCTCCAGATGTTGTAAAACTACAACACCCAGCATGCCCGGACAGCCGTTGGCTGTCCGGGCATGCTGGGTGTTGTAGTTTTACAACTGCTGGAGGTCCGCAGGTTGGAGACCACTGGCGTACAGTGAGTTCCAGCGCCGCCGCCCGCAGCAAAGAGGAGGAGGGCAGTGCTTGTGGGTGACATATGTGAGTAGTACCCTGCTGGGCTGATCATTATTGGGGGGAGCAGAACATGCTGGGAGTTGTAGTTTTGCAACATCTGGAGGTCCGCAGGTGGAAGACCACTGGTATTAAAGGTGGTACTCATGTGTTCCCGCCGCTCCGGACCATCGCCGCTCGTCACCGCTGCCCTGAATGTTGCCGTCCATCGCTGTTGCTGCGTCCCCGGGGTGTCCCCGACGCTCCGGCAAGGCCTCTGCTTCCCCGGCATCCTCGCTCTCCGTCGCCGCCATCATGCTACACACGCCGCTCCTATTGGATGATGGGACGGCGTGCGCAGCGACGATGGAGAGCGCCGACGATGCAGGGATCCCGAAGAGGACGCGCCAGAGCCCCGAGGACAGGTAAGTGATCGTCAGCGGACCACACGGGGCACCGTAAACGGCTATCCGGTGGCAGCTGAAGCAGTCTGCGCTGCCAGATAGCCGTTTATGCGATGGCCCCGACATACAAAAGCATCGTATGTTGATGCTGCCTTCAACATGCAATGGCCTCTGACAGGCCATCGTAGCTTGAAATGATCGGATGTCAGGGCCATCGTAGGTCGGGGGGGTGGGTCACTGTAGTTCCATTTTAGTTGACAGTGGGGGTGATATTCAAAGAATTTAGTGACTCTTTTTTTTTTTTTTTTTTGCTTTTAGCTGCACCACATTTGCTTAAAATGTGGCACACGCGATTAGCGCCACATATTCAGATATATAGCACCTGCATTAGTGCCTTGTTAGCCAATGTTTATTAAAAGGGGTGGGGTGAGGCTTTTTGTGCTGTTAGCATCACTTTCTGGTGCACAAGGTGTCCCAGCGAATACCAAGTATACCTGGTATTAAGTGACAACAAAGACGTGGTCTCAAATGGCTGGAGGTGCTTAACCCCAGATGCAGTTGTGCATTTATGCTGGGGGGAGCAGATCCTTTTCTTGTGGTCTGTTGCTAGGGGCGATCCCCAGCATAAAAATGCATACAATGGGGGATGCCTGCAGAAGACTACAAGTGCCACAATGACATCCTATACCAGATGTGGATGTGTAACAATTAGAATACAATACAGGAATTTAGGTGCACTACTGTGGTAGATGTAAACAATGACATTGGCTATCCCTCAAACTGATGTTAAAATTGAGATATTAGCCAGTATATCCTTATATGAAGGACATACCAGAGCCCGCACACCAACGCCAAGGTTTCTCAAGTGGCATGGGACCTAGCAATAAACCTACCTGTGGATGATAAGCAAAGCAATGACAGCAGCATTTCAGCAGCATTAGGTCCGACTCACAGCCTCCTCCCAGTTACCCCCAGTGTGGCTGGCCACACATACAATGGGAGGAGGGAGACAGACTACAAGCCCCACCCACACCAGAATAAATGCACAACTTCATCTGGGGTTGAGCACCTCCTGCCATTTGAGACCACATCTTTGTTGTTGTTTAAATCTTATACTTGGAAGTGTATAAACTCCACATTTAATTATGTGATCACTGTCTAGGCAGCATTAAGGTTCACCTGTGAGGCCGGCAACATATCAGCCGACTTGGGTGGGGCTTATAGTCTGCCTCCCTCCTCCCATTGTATGTGTGCTCAGCCACACTGGAGGTAACTGGGAGGAGGTTATGCTGCTGTAATTGCCCACTGGCCCCTGTTTTGCTTATCATGCACAGGTAGGTTTAGTGTTAGGTCCCGTGCCACTTGAGAAACCTTGGCGTTGGTGTGCAGGCTCAAGTATGTCCTTCATGTAAGGATATACTGGCGAATCTCTAAATTTTAACATCAGTTTTGAGGGTTAGCTAGTGTCATTGTTTACATCTATCACAGTAGTGCACCTAAATTATTGTCTGGTATTAAGTGATTTGCTATTTGCCCCAAATGTTCAAATAACCGAACACACTTCTGAAAATGAGGCGCTGTTAACACTCCTTGAGGTGCAAAATAAAGAGTCCTAATTAAACAAGTCTTTGAATATCCCTGCCAACCCCCCCCCCTCCCCCCTCCCGTGTGTATTCCTATTTTCTCTTTTCCAAAGTGCGCAGCTTGTTTCATCACTATATTCAGGGGGCACAGCATGTGGCAGTATGAAGATGATGGCGATCTTCTGTCACAGGAAAGAGTCAAAGATGTCTGTGTGGCAAAGAGTGCAGAGGTGGGAATGGTGGAAGTGGGAAGTCATGGCGGTTTGCCCAGATGAAGAAGAAAAGTAACCATTACAGAGAAGACATCACTTAGGAGTCACTGGATGTCATTATATATTCTCCTCTGTGTCTCATCGCACTGCATTTACTTATTTCACCCATCTTCATGGCAGACATTACAGCTCCCAGCAGACCCATCTGATAATGCTGGGAGATGTAGTCTCACATGGTAAACACCTTTTGTAGCACACGATAACCTGACGTGGCAATTTATATATTTGATGAGTAGAGTCAAATTTTTTTTTCATCATGTACTACACCGCGGGCATCTACCGCACCAAGTGGGAGACCTGTTAATACTTTCTCAAATGTTTGACTTTTTCTTACCTTGTCTATAAATGCCACATCTTGCACCATTCCTAGCTCTTCTGGGGCTGGAGGAGCCACAGACACAATGAAGACATTAATGCCGAATTCACGAGCTATTATACCCGCCTCTTCAATGTTGTCAGATGGCCAACCATCTATGAACACCACCATTACTTTTGGGATTCCTTTTCGCACTCCATTTGCATTAGTAAAGAAGCTTTGGGCAGTGTGTTTTATGGCCTTTCCTTTCCAAAGAAGATAAAAATGAAAGTTCATCAGAAAGTTAGACCTCTCATTCCAAAAAATACATAAAGAGAACATGAACGAGCATATTGTGGTCAACAGACTTACCTAGTACCTTGTAAAGAGCTGCAGGTGCCTACACTTAGGTCATACTGAGGTCATACCTTTGTTTTCTCACATGGCCCTTTATTAAAGGAGATATCCAGCCAATATATATATATATACGCTTACCATGACTCCACAAGGCATCCCAACTGATTTTCAAAATCAGCCCCCATAGCCCCCCATAAACATAGCCCCCCATAGCCCCCCCATGTACTGTTTAATGCTCTAATGCGCCTGCATGAGCCTCTATGCAGGTGCCACCTAGCAACGGATGCTTTGTGTACACCTACAGGACCTATACCACATGATCACGATCATATGATCGCTGCATGAAGGTGCGCATTACTGCGAGATTGGACGTAACTATATGTCCGCTCACGTGCCGGATCCGCCCACAAGCGAATTTCCTGTATTACGGGTGCCCGCGACATAGGACGCAAGCCATACGCGCGCTTCGGGCGCACAGGTATGATGTCCGCTACCATGCAGCATTTGCATCCCTAGGTTATTTGTTACAACACCTTGTACTGATATAACCCATTGGGTTTATACTATATATATTTCTATTAGCATTTGTCTTTTACTTATCTAGATTACTTGCTGTATGCACATGGTAATACCAGTGCATCTATATTTGATGTTATCATCCCTCTCGTCCTCCACTTTTCTACCTGTACAACCCATCTACCTCTTTTTTTTATTTTTTTTTATCATGTGTACTAATAAAGATTGATAATTTTTTTGATAATATATACCCTTGTCTTTTTGTTTAGTCTCTAAAGTTATAGTTTAGATATATAACTGTTTCATGTGCAGCTATATAAAGGAAATTTATTTTGGCTGGAGTTCTCCTTTAAGTTCTAAAACTGCACTTTTATAACTGCATGTTATATAGCTTAACATTCTAAAAGATGGCACCAAGCCGCAGTGGCACACCTCCTGCCATGCTTTCATTGATTTCATGTGGGCAGGCAAGGCAGAGAGAAGCAGGTGCCATCTTGCCAAATGTTAAGCTGTACAGTAGAAGTATAGTTTTATAACTTAAAGGACAACTGCAGCTTAATATACACTTATCCCCTATCTACAAGATAGGGGATAAGTGTTTGATCGCGGAGGGTCCGACCGCTGGGACCCCCCACGATCTCCTGTATGGGGCCGCGGCTGTGCCGCGGCTCTCCCGTGCAGGGGGTGTGCCTGCCGCAGCATGACACTGCGGCCGGCACGCCTCCTCCATGCATCTCTATGGGAGAGGCGGGGAGGCAGCGTTCGTGGCTCCCCCATAGAACTGTATGGGGACGGGGAGGAGACGGGGCGTCACCGTCGACCTCTAGGTCAACGTTACGCGCCTTATCGCTCACTATGAGCGCTAATGGCGGCGCCCCATTAGGGAGATCTCGGGGGGTCCAAGCGGTCGGACCCCCCGCGATCAAACACTTATCCCCTATCTTGTAGATAGGGGATAAGTGTATATTGCGCTGCAGTTGTCCTTTAAAGACAATGGGGGACATTTACTAATCTAGTCTATTCTGGGTATGCTTATAGACCAGCGTATGTGGTAGTCTCCTGTCTATTGTGCTCCTAATTTATCATAGGTCTCAGAGCCCTTGATAAATTCTGTGCTCAGACTTCAGGGTCTACAGCTTAAACTGCATTTAGACCGGCTCCAACATGGTCTGACATTTCACCGTATTTTGGGCAGATGCGACTTGTCGCACAAAAGTCGCACTTGATAAATTCAGCACCAATGCATTTCCGTCTAAACTAGACTTGCATGCGTCATGTTCTAAAAATCCTCTACAGCAAAAGTCGCAGAAAAGTCGCACATATTTAGACTGCGACTTTCTGTGCGACAAATTTAGACAGGAAAAAACAGTCTAAATCCTTTGATAAATCTCCCCCAATGTAATGTCAAGATTTTTTTTTACTGATCAGAGGCTAATACTGAAACATTCTATTTTCTAATCTGTTTCTATTTTCTGATGGTAATTTTTTAAATTTATTTTTCGTACATTAATATGGGGGCAGCTATGTTGCCTGAGCCATTTTTAACAACTTATAGAGATGCTTTATAGCAAGCCCTATGGACATAGGCAGGAGCTATAACAGTGACATGTTTTAAAAATAAGTTTTTGGGCCTACTTTGTGATCCTTGAATATGTAATTCCACAAGGGGAGGCTGGCTGAGCTGTGAGCATCATCTATTGTCTTCTCTATCTACTGGTGTCACCTTTCACTGTAATGCTGTACAGATTACTTTCCATCAGCCTTCTCCTTATCACAGACACAACAGGATGCCTCAGCTTAGTTATAGGCTTGGTAAACAGAATGAAAACTGTAAATGTTCAGGATTATTTTATATTCTAGATAGTAAAGTGGAAAACTAGAGAAACAAAAATGACCAAAAATTCCGTTCTACGTAAAAATGTGTCGTACAGAGTGGCGGACACCTGCATTTAGACAACTGTACCTTTGTTTCCTTTGATGGCAGTATATGAATGTGTCATCATAAAATGACCTATTGTTTAAAAAAAACTGTCAGTTGCAAAACATTTTGATATATAATGTAGCTAATAACATTATACCGGTAGGTCTTTTTGTAATATACATCGGTTGAAAAATGTGTACATTTTTAAGTGAGAAAAATTCTGTCTTGTCCCTGCAGCTATTGCCTATGTGTCTCTGTGCAGAGATAAAATATAGGAAGTAAGGGCAGGATAAGCAGGGCTCAGTGCAGGCTCCCAACTTGTCAATCAGCCTGCTGTGTGAGTTGGGGGGGGGTGTCGCAGAGCCCCGCTTGTCCTCCTTGCGCAGAGCCCCGCTTGTCCTCCTTGCGCAGGGCCCCGCTTGTCCTCCTTGCGCAAGGCCCCGCTTGTCCACATTGCGCAGGGCCCCGCTTGTCCACGTTGCGCAGGGCCCCGCTTGTCCTCGTTGCGCAGGGCCCCGCTTGTCCACGTTGAGCAGAGCCCCGCTTGTCCTCAGCGCCCCGCTTGCCCCTTCCTCACTTCCTGTATTTTGTCTTCTCACAGACACAGAGCCCCTCTTGTCCTCCTTGCGCAGAGCCCCACTTGTCCTCCTTGCGCAGAGACAAGCTTGTCCTCGTTGCGCAGAGCCCTGCTTGTCCTCGTTGCGCAGAGCCCCGCTTGTCCTCGTTGCGCAGGGCCCCCCTTGTCCACGTTGCGCAGGGCCCCGTTTGTCCATGTTGAGCAGAGCCCCGCTTGCCACGTTGCGCAAGGCGCCGCTTGTCCTCGTTGCGCAGAGCCCCGCTTGTCCTCGTTGCGCAGAGCCCCGCTTGTTCTCAGCGCCCCGCTTGCCCCGTCCTCACTTCCTGTATTTTGTCTTCTCACAGACACACACAGGCAATAGCTGCAGGGACAGCATTTTTTTTTCATGACAAATATACGCATTTTCCAACCAATGTATATTACAAATATACATATAATGTTATTATCTACATTATATTAAAAAAGTGTATGCAAATGACAAGTACACTTTAAACAATAGATCAATTTCTGATGACACATTCATATAGGGCCGTCAGAGGAAACAAAGGTACAGATGTCTAAATTTAGGTATCTGCACCTCTGTACAAGGTTCAGAGCTGACAGATTACCTCTAAGGGGGAATATTTATGGCAATGGAAAATTAGAGAAGTTGGCCATCACAAACCAATCGGGTTGAGGTTTTCATAGAATGAAAGAATGGCCTCTAAAAGAATAAGAGATGTAACTTAATCGGTTGCCATGGGCAGCTGCTCCATATTACCCTTACACCAGTTTGACTAATATCCCCATTGATGTCTATTACATGTCACAGTATTAGCAGCAGTTATTTGCATGCGCCCATCACTCCCATTATTAAAATTAAGTTCACGCCCATCTGACTGATTCTCTAAATTGTCAGACAAACTATAAACCCTTATATCTCAGGAACTGAAGGGTGTTTTAAGAAAATGTAAAAAGGTCTGTGATCGGGGCACCATAAGCTATTTATTAGCAGCAAAGCAATTTTTTAAGACTTTAAGACCCAATTCAGTATAGCTTCATCTATATCTCTGCCCGTTCATGGGATAATTCTACCGACCTATGTTGGAATTTCCTCCCTTGAAGTTGATTTCCTTCACTGCGAACACAACATCTTTTGCTGAAGTGAAATTTTTCAGGTAGAACTCTGTTTTCGGGAGCTCGCTTTAAAAAAGAACGAAGACAGAGCAGCGTTATATTGCAAACTAAATGTTTATAGTGAATGCTATGACCCATTTACTGTATTACCTATGATATTATGGCATTTTACCTGGCTTGTACCACTCCTACGTGGGGTCCGTCTGTTCCAATCCCCAGCATTAGGGCCACTTTAGCCACGAAATTCTTTTGAAGGTTGAAGCGACGCTGTCCGATGTTGTTGCTGCCATCTAAGAGAAAGGCGACTTCTGCTTTGCAGTCTGTGTGTGTGAAATGGACAGGAAAAAATTGTTATACACATATGTATATAGCTATGTTTTCTAACCAATGTGCCTCCAGCTGTTGCAAAGCTACAATGCCCAGCATGCCCGGACAGCCACTGGCTGTCCGGGCATGCTGGGAGTTGTAGCTTTGCAACAGCTGGGGGCACCCTGGTTGGGAAACACTAGTACATAGGATCATAATCTACAAAACACTTAAATGAACACTTCTAGTCAATTTGGTTAGACTTTAACTTTCTGGCACCAGTTGATTTAAAAAAAAACTTTAACAGATTTGTAAATGACTTCTATTAAAAAATCTTTACCCTTCCAGTACTTTTTAGCAGCTGTATGCTACAGAGGAAAGTCTTTTCTTTTTTAATAAATTTTTTGTCTTGTCCACAGTGCTCTCTGCTGACACCTGATGCCCGTATCAGGAACTGTCCAGAGCAGGAGAAAATCGCCATAGCAAACCTATGCTGCTCTGTACATCAGGTGTCAGCAGAGAGCACTGTGGACAAGACAAAAAAGAAATTCAAAAACAAAAGAATCTCCTCTGCAGCATACAGCTGCTTAAAAGTACTGGAAGGGTAAAGATTTTTTATTAGAAGTAATTTACAAATCTGTTTAACTTTCTTGCACCAGTTGATTTAAAAAGCTGGTAAAGGTCTATATTCTCAGGGGTCCCAAGCCAAGAATTGCAAAAAAGGGCACCAATGAGTAACACTGGCTATGAAGAATGCCTGTTATTGTTTTCCGAATCTATCCATTACATCAGAAATGTTTAATAGAAAGCAAAAGAAGAACAGACCCGACCCGTTTATTCCGTTTCCATGATGTGTAAAGTATGATGGCGGTTTTCAGTATTGAGCCGTACAAAGACAAGAAGGTCAAAAGGGTCTACAGGAATTCCATACAGAAGGTACCCCCTCATACATAGTAGTTGGGGCATCAACAAAGATGTCATTGTTTCTCTCATAGTCTACAGAATTAAATGGGTTTGCCCACCTCAGGTTTTGTACTCCCAGAATTGCTCCGACCCGGCTCTCACTTCCTGGTTTGGGTGGGACAAATTAGATATGCAGTTCAGGCCACCAAGGCTCTGGTGACTTCATCACTGCTGGTCTGAACTCCCGATGCTGCTATGATAATCCCCCATAGCAGCATCGGGACATTGACAGGCTTGCTGCCCCACCACCTGCAACAGCACTGGTACATTGGATCAGATAAGGAACCAGCATGTATCAAGAACACTCCTGAGATTTCCGCCACCCATCCCACTCCTGCTATATGCAAAGAGAGGGAGTGACATAAGCAGCCATGGCCACTGCTTCCAGAGTCAAGTGGTGGTCAGTAACCTAGGCAATGAGCAGTAAAGAGGAAAAGGGAATTTTTTTTTTATATTTGCATAATTGTTTAACTTTCCATGCTGTACAATTTAGCATCTGAATATGGAGATAAACATACACCCTCTTAAGGCTGTTGCTTCAGCATTTTCTACTTCCTATAATGTACTCTACCTTTATTGCCCGTTGACTTCTCTGGTGTCTTCTTTTGGCGCCGGGCTAGAGAAACGACAAAATGTAATACTTAAAAGTCATGTTGTCTATTCTGTAATATGCATATTGGAAACTATGAATGTATTATTTTGTCTAATACCAACAAAAACCATGAAAAAAAAAACCATAAGAACTACTCTGCACATGCAAAATCATTAGGGTTTACTTCTTCTGTACTATTTCACCAGTGGTGTTCTCTGTAGCTGCTTGGCTCGGTTCCTACACACTGAATGAAGCAGCTCTATTGGTCTCTCTCTCAGCAGGAAATCCCAGCACATTCTAATACACCAATACCTTCATTTTCTCAATATCAACCCTCTGAGAATAGTTGGGAAGCCCCCGAAATACATTAGATTTTTGTTGGATGTGCAGACAACCTATTACTCACATGCAGCAGAAGCTTTGGTTGATACTGGTTTTCCGGAGACTTCCATCCCTCGTGTTTTAAATTCTAGATAGAAAAAAAAGAAAAAGACATAAACTACATATACACTAAGATGCGCTTGCCTCATTCTATAATTTTTTCCTTCAAAGGGGTACTCCGGGGAACTGAAACTTATCCACTATCCACAGGATAAGGGATTAGTGTGTAATTGCAGGGGGTCTGACCACTGGGATCTCCTGTGATCTCCTGTATGGGGCCCAACTACTTACTTGTCCTATACACGCTCTGGTCAGCACCCTCAGGGATAAGCACAAGTGAAAGCCCACACAGCCAAGCAGTGGCTTAGACAGGACCCCTCTCCCAGTACAGGATATCACGGGGTAAAGTGCAAACGTTTTAATTCCCTGGAGCACCCCTTTAATTGACTGACTGGTTAATGGCTTCTAAAAAAAAACATCCAGAACATAATCCTGTTTGGCTGCAGCATCATCTCTGTCTCAGCTGAAGCACAGGCAGTGACATAGTCCAGTAAGTGAGGGCAGGACTAACACTCCTCTGTGCTCACTCCTGTCCTGTCTATCAGACTCCTGTCTGACCACAGAGAGGAGGGGGTTACAGAGCAACCTGCTGTGATTGGATGAAGAGACCCAGCACAACAGACTCAGGGAGGAAGTAAATGCATGGTGAGTGAGGGCGGGCTCAGTTTTTGCCTTGGACACGCCTCTTCCTGATGGATGGATGTCAGAATGAGTGAGCAGCAGAACAAAGAGATTTGTGAACCAAATACAGATGCTAGACACATAGACAAGATGTGTAAAGAA
This sequence comes from Hyla sarda, assembly GCF_029499605.1. Taxonomy (NCBI): domain Eukaryota; kingdom Metazoa; phylum Chordata; class Amphibia; order Anura; family Hylidae; genus Hyla; species Hyla sarda. The sequence continues at coordinate 28,254,787 of NC_079199.1, read as the reverse complement.
TCTGCATGACCCAGTTAGGCTGGGTTCACATTGCGATTTGAACCTCCAATTCACAGATACGATTTCGTAAGCTGAAATAGTCTGAAATCGTATCTGTGCACGGACAGGTACAGAGCCATTAAAATATATGGGGCTGCGGACCCGATCGTAGTCAGCGAGTGACTTCGATCGGGTCATTTTCTCAGGCGATCCGATATTTGACATGGATATTTGACATAATTGTTTAACTTTCCATGCTGTACAACTTAGCATCTGAATATGGAGCATCTGACTACGATCGGGTCCGCAGCCCCATATATTTTAATGGCTCCGTACCTGTCCGTGCACAGATATGATTTCAGACGATTTGAGCTTCCGAAATCGAATCTGTGCATCGGAAGTTCAAATCGCAATGTGAACCCAGCCTTAGTAACATATATAGGTAATTTCTTTTTCTGTGTTATGACAGATACGTATCAAAGAGGGAATCACTGTTGGCAATGATAAATGCAAAATTGGTTGCTTGGATATGAGATGCTTGATATCAAAGTGTAACATAACTAGTAGTACTAGAGTGCAATTAAAGCTTTGTTTAAAGGAGAAATGTGGCGCTAAACTTTTAAGTTTCCCTGTGCCCGGGCTGCAAAAACTAAAAAGACAAACCTTAACTCACCTTCCTACGTTTCCCCCTTGCACCGGTATCGGCATCCCGTTCCTCCGGCACTGCTCGGCTTCCTGCTTCTTAGGCTCGGATTGTCACACTGTGGTCAGCGCCTCAACAATGTTCCGCCTAAGCTGGTGATAGGCTGAGTGCACTGTCATGTAAGGCTCTCGGGCCGGCTCCTTACAGGACAGTGCGCTCAGCCTATCACCGGCCAAGGCGGGGTATTGCTGTGGCCAGCGATAAACTGACCGCAGTGTGACATTCCGAGCCTAAGAAGCAGGGAGCCGAGCAGTGCCGGAGGAACGGGATGCCGTTACCGGTGTAATGGGGAAAGGTAGGAAGGTGAGTTAAGATTTGTCTTTTTAGTTTTTTCAGCCCGAGCACAGGGAAACTTAAAAGCTTAGCGCCACATTTCTCCTTTAACACACAGATTGACTCCACTGAAATACACCCATAATCAATATATGCACTCTTAAAGGGTACCTTTCATCAAAAAAACTTTTGATATATTATAGATTAATGTATGCAGAATAACTTTCCAATAGCATATTATTAAAAAATATGCTTCTTTCTATTTAATTTTCCACTTTGAAAAAATGACCATTAGGGGTCTCCCTACCAGTCCTTTTTTTTTTTTTTTTTTTTTTTTTATAGATTTCAGACTCATGCAGGAGTCCTAAATCTCAGACTGCATCTGGGACACAGACAAGTGCAACATTGCTCCCTGGCAGTGAGCAGTGGTGAGTTTGTGTGTTCCGGATACAGTCTGAGACTTAGGACTCCAGCATGAGTCTGAAATCTATAAAAAAAAAAAAAAAAAAAAAGGACTGGTAGGGAGACCCCTAGTGGTCACTTTTTCAAAGTGGAAAATTAAATAGAAAGAAGCATATTTTTTAATAACATGCTATTGGAAAGTTATTCTGCATACATTAATCTATAATATATCAAAAGTTTTTTTGATGAAAGGTACCCTTTAATACACTAACACATATAAATCTACTGTATTAAAACCTAACCAATGTCACTTAAAAAAAAACTTTGCATGTCACACTAAGTGCCACAATGTAAGTCTATACTGGTGTTTCCCAAGCAGTGTGCCTCCAGCTGTTGCAAACCTACAACTCCCAGAAAGCCAAAGACTGTCCGGGCATGCTTGGAGTTGTAGTTTTGTAACAGCTGAAGGCATCTGGTTAGAAAACACTGGTCTATACATTAATATAAATGTACTTACTGGACACAGAGAAGGATGAGGACCATTTGCTGAGTGGCTGAGACTGCACGCCATTAGCATAGGTTGCTTGATAATTCTGTTGTCCTGGAAGCCGACGTAGAAATACTTGTCCACCATTGCTGGCTATCATCCCCCTACCAAAAAAAAAAAAAGAAATGTGGAAATCTGCATCAGACCATTGAGACCCCCTGCGATCTCCTGCATGGCACCCCAGTAGTCCCCAGGAAGGAGGTGTATCAACCCCTGCAAGGAGCGGAGGTCGGCACACCCACTCCATGTATCTCTATATGGACACAGCGTTCAGGTGTGTCTGGCTCTCCTGGAGGGAGGGAACGTGTTGAACACCACAACATGTGAAGGAATTACTGGTCACAATATAAAGTCTATGATCACTGGTCACAATATATAGTCTGATCACCATTTACTGATCACAATATATAGTCTGATCACCATATACTGGTCACAATATATAGTCTGATCACCATTTACTGATCACAATATGTAGTCTGATCACAATATATACTCCATGATCACCATTTACTGATCACAATATACACTACTGTATAGTCTATGATCACTGATCACAATATATATAGGCTATGATCATCATTTGCTGATCACAATATATAATCTGTGATCAATGGTCACAATATATACTCTATGATCACCATTTACTGGTCACAATATAATTATACTGTGGGATCTGTTAATACCCAGGGCAGCTCAGGTCAAAACACATAAATATATATAATGCTCATTTAAATAAGTGATTAACATATGAACAATGTTTACAGTTAAATCCACTTTATACACAACTATGGATCCAGATATCCTGATCATTGCAATATTGGGCTGCAAACCTGACATGTAAAGGACAGCAAGAAGAGGAATCCTATTGTTTTATATGCTATACATTTATTATACACTTCCCAAGATCTATATGGCAAATTTGGGCAGATTTATAAGTGCACGTATGACAATAAATATACTTGTTTTCTATGCAAATTTTTTTCTTGCTGAAGACACAATAGGGGAGATTTATCAAAACCTGTGCAGAGGAAAAGTTGCTCAGTTGCCCATAGCAACCAATCAGATCGCTTCTTTCATTATTAACAAGCTCTCTGCAAAAGGAAAGAAGCGATCTGATTGGTTGCTATGGGCAACTGGGAAACATTTCCTTTGCACAGGTTTTGATAAATCTCCCCCAATGTTGTTTTTTTCATACAGAGTACTGGGCCGCAAACAAGGTGCGAACCTCACCAAACACGGTTGGTACCTCACCAAACAGGGTGCGTACCTCACCAAACACGGTTGGTGCCTCACCAAACACGGTTGGTACCTCACCAAACAGGGTGCGTACCTCACCAAACACGGTTGGTACCTCACCAAACAGGGTGCGTACCTCACCAAACACGGTTGGTACCTCACCAAACACGGTTGGTACCTCACCAAACACGGTTGGTACCTCACCAAACAGGGTGCGTACCTCACCAAACACGGGTGCGTACCTCACCAAACACGGGTGCATACCTCACCAAAACACGGTTGGTACCTCACCAAACAGGGTGCGTACCTCACCAAACACGGTTGGTACCTCAACCAAACACGGGTGCGTACCTCACCAAACAGGGTGTGTACCTCACCAAACACAGTGCTTACCTCTCCAAACAGGGTGTGTACCTCACCAAACACGGTTGGTACCTCACCAAACACGGTGCGTACCTCACCAAACAGGGTGCGTACCTCACCAAACACGGTTGGTACCTCACCAAACACGGTTGGTACCTCACCAAACAGGGTACGTACCTCACCAAACACGTTGCGTACCTCACCAAACACGGTGCGTACCTCACCAAACACGGTGCGTACCTCACCAAACACGGTTCGTACCTCCCCAAACAGGGTGCGTACCTCACCAAACAGGGTGCGTACCTCACCAAACAGGGTGCGTACCTCACCAAACACGGTTGGTACCTCACCAAACACGGTTGGTACCTCACCAAACAGGGTGCGTACCTCACCAAACACGGTTGGTACCTCACCAAACAGGGTACGTACCTCACCAAACGGCGCGTACCTCACCAAACACGGTTGGTACCTCACTTTCTTGATTACAGTGTATCAGCTAATAGAGGACAAACTACCCACAGGGGGTTCTACATACAGGGTGAAAACTACCTAGAGCAGTGGTCTCCAACCTGCGGACCTCCAGATGTTGCAAAACTACAACTCCCAGCATGCCCGGACAGCCAACGGCTGTCCGGGCATGCTGGGAGTTGTAGTTTTGCAACATCTGGAGGTCCGCAGGTTGGAGACCACTGACCTAGAGGGTGGGGGTCTTATCTATAGGAAGCAAGCTTTGCATGGGGTATCCTACCTACTGGAGGGTCCTACATACAGGGGACAAACTACCTACAGGGGGATCCTACAGGCGGAGGAATCCTATACACACACAAGAATGGGGATGGATAGGTGTGCCCTGCAAAAAAAGAATTTTTTTTCTTTTCAGAAGTGTGCGCGAGCTAAAAGCAGCCGGCAAACATTGCATTATTGTCTCATTATGAACGTAATCATTTTCTTAATACTGTACATTTTGGGGAGGATTTATGAACGTCTGCTCCTAGTACTGGTTGTTACAAAGTAGCAAATTTCAGCGCAAGCCCCCTGGGCAGAGTTTGGTGCGGAGGGGACACGGCTTCACACAAAGGGGCTGCTGCTAACAGTTGTAAATTGTAGTTATAATCTTTGCCATGTAGATTTCGGAGTCTGCGGCAGGGGCAGCCTCAGATGCGGCTGGATTTATCATGAGGGTTGCCGGCATCTCTTAATGAATCCGGTGAAATCCTACACTGAGGGGTATACTTGAGACCGGCGTGTAAAACATCAGTTAGGCTGCATTCACGTCTCGTTTTGTTAAATACGGTTCCCGTATACGGCTGGGAGGAGTGGGTGGGTCTTAATCGCGGCGCCCGCACTCAGCCACATTCGGGAACCGTATTTAATGCAAGTCTATGAGCCAACCGGAGTGAACCGCAGCCTCCGGTCGGCTTAGTTTTCGGCCGTATGCGGTTTCCCGAACGCAGGCAAAAACGTGGTCGACCACGTTTTTGCCTGCGGTCGGGAAACCGCATACGGCCGAAAACTAAGCCGACCGGAGGCTGCGGTTCACTCCGGTCGGCTCATAGACTTGCATTAAATACGGTTCCCGAATACGGCTGAGTGCGGGCGCCGCGATGAAGCCCCGCCCCCCTCCTCCAAACCGTATACGGGAACCGTATTTCAGAAAACGTGGTGTGAACCCAGCCTTAGGCTGCATTCACGTTTCGTTTTTGCAATACAGTTCCCGTATCAGGTTTTTTATAAAAATAAATGTATGTTTCAAAACAGGACCGAGCCGTATAAAACCGTGTACAACCGTATAGACCTTTGTATGGTTTTAAACCATATACGGTTTGAAAACGGATGTCCGGTTGCATACGGTTCGATACGTTTTTTGAAAAAAAAAACTGATATGGTTTTATGTTTGTTCTCAGGCAGCATTCACATCTCGTTTTTGCAATACGGTTGCCGTATCCGGTTTCATTGAAAAAAACGTATTGCAAACCGTATATACAGACATTTCATTGTAAACCGTATGCCAACCGTAGCATCAGGTTGTGTACGTTTTGCATCAATTACGGGTTTATACGGTTTTTAACGGTACACAAAACTGTAGTCTACTACGGTTTTGTGTCCCGGTCAGAAACCATATCCAATCTGTATACGGTTATTTTAAAATGGAGTTCTATGGTAACCGTATTGAACCATATGTGCGTACGGTTACATCCGGTTTGCACAATGCTGTTTTTATTTTTATTTTTGGAAATTCAATAAAAAAAGAAGAACTTTATTTAAAATGTTGACAAACATAAAACCGTATCTGTTTTTTTTCAAGGAAAACGTATTAAAACGCATGCAAAAGGACATCCGTTTTCAAACCGTATACGGTTTAAAAACGTGAGGAGGCATATACGGTTGCATACGTTTCAGTCCGGTTTGGAGACATACATTTTTTGTACAGAAACGGGATGCGGGACCCGTATTGCAAAAAGAAAGATGTGAATGCAGCAAGATGAAATAAAGTTCTTCTTGTTCTATTTGTGGGAAGACTTTTCGGCGTGCACTGCGCATGGGCAAACTGCAAAACCGTATTGAGCAAACCGGATGGAACCGTACGCACATACGGTTCAGTATGGTTCCCATAGACCACCATTTTTTTTTTTAAACGTATACGGGTTGTATCTGGTTTTTCACCCGGACATAAAATCGTAGTAGACTACGGTTTTGTGTACGGGAAAAAAACGGATAAAACCATAAGTGATTCAAAACGTACACAACTGGATGCTACAGTTGGCATACGGTTTTCTATGAAATGTCTATACATACGGTTTGCAATACGGTTCCATACATTTTTTTCACTGAAACCGTATACAGGAACCGTATTGCAAAAACGAGATGTGAATGCAGCTTTAGTAAGTTCCTCACTTTGGGGGACATTTATCAATACCTGTGTAGAGTAAAAGTTGACCAGTTACCCATAGCAACCAATCAGATCGCTTCTTTTATTTTTCAGGTCTTTTTAAAAGAAATCTAAAGAAGGCTATGCAAGTAAACCAGACACATCATATGATGCTAATAGACATTAAATGATGATACATCAGACATACCGGTGGATTGCGGCACCACATACGCTGGATACTGCTGCATATACTCCATCTCCATATACAGAGAGTTGTTGATCGGTGCACCCCGGGGGACACAGTACTTGGGCAGACTCTCTTTTTAGATCGGTTCCTCTCATGGTGCAGGTTATAGGCACCGGAGCTGCAATGTAACATAGAACTGTTAGAACCTGGTTAAACATCAGTGCACTTGATATTTGTCTTTCTACATGGCTTATGTAAGTTAAAGGAGTTCTGTAGTGAAGTACAGTGGTCCCTCAACATAATTCGTTCCAAATGAACCATCGTTTGTTGAAACCATCGTATGTTGAGTGATTCGTGCAATGTTAAATATAGGAAGATATACTCACCTGTCCCCGGCGCTCCGGACCCGTCACCGCTGCCCTGGATGTCGCCCTCCATCGCTGTCACCGCGTCCCCGTGGTGTCCCCGTCGCTTCAGACCGTCTCCGCTGCGCGGGATCGTCGTTCCTTATCGCTGTCATCACGTCACTACGCACGTCGCTCCTATTGGCTGACGGGGCGGCGTGCGCCGCGACGTGATGACGACGATGGAGAACGACGGCGATGCAGGGGATCCCGAAAAGGACGGTACGGAGCCCCGAGGACAGGTAAGTGATCATCACCGGACCACACGGGGCACCTTAAACGGCTATCCGGCGGCAGCTGAAGCAGTCTGCGCTGCCAGATAGCCCTTTATGCGATGGCCCCAACATACAAAAGCATCGTATGTTGATGCTGCCTTCAACATGCGATGGCCTCTGAGAGGCCATTGTATGTTGAAATTATCGTATGTTGGGGCCATCGTAGGTCGGGGGGGGGGGGTCACTGTGTATCCTTTGGATAGGGGATAAGTTGTAGATCGCAGGGGGTCTGACCGCTGGGACCCTCCACAATCTCGTGAACGGGGCCCCGGCAGTCTGCTGGAAGGAAGCATGCCACAATGCGGCAGCCAACATGCCCCCTCCATGTATCCCATAGAAATACATGTAGAGGGCCTGTCGGCCGCGGCTTCCTACGAGGGTCAGAACGGCCTTTTGATACGGGATAAGTTATATTTACTGCACTACTCCTTTAATAAGTTTATATAACTTATCTCCTGTGCCTTCCCTTTGTTGTATATGCTGTGGAGGTTCCTAAGAGGATATACATGGGAAAAATCTGTAGTATAGGACAGTAGCAGTATTATTAGTGAGATTTTACCTCATCCATATGATGTAGGAAACATCAGCAAACAATCCATGTAGAAACTGACCTGTGGTATGCATATGTTTGTGCAAATTTGTTTACATTTTTTGCACAAACAGAAATTTGTGCAAAGATTTTGTGACTTTTTTTTTTTTTTGCTTCCATACGGCTTGAATTATTTCAGCAAAATTCCTTAGGGTCAGATAATGTATTTTCTTTATACATGGCCTCAATTTGTGATCTGTTCCTGACTTTGTATTCAGTAATGGCAATTAGAAACCTGCACATGTGAAAATGGCGGCAATAGAAGAGGTGTAGATCCAGCTTCCAACAAACAGTGAGTTAAAATCTTAAAATTTTAATAGAAATCCATATTAAAAGCAAAACAAAGGCAACATGTCGCTGTAAAAGGTGATAAACGCCGTTGGCGTTTATCACCTTTTTCAGTGACATGTTGCCTTTGTTTTGCTTTTAATATGGATTTCTATTAAAATTTGAAGATTTTAAAGGGGTACTCCCGTGGAAAACGTATTTATTAATTTTTTTTAAATCAACTGGTGCCAGAAAGTTACAGATTTGTAAATCACTTCTATTAAACAATCTTAATCTTTCCAGTACTTTTTTGGGTCTGTATACTACAAAGGAAATTATTTTCTTTTTGGAACACAGCTGACATCATGACCACAGTGCTCTCTGCTGACATCTCTGTCCATTTTAGGAACTGTCCAGAGCAGCATATGTTTGCTATGGGGATTTTCTCCTACTGTGGACAGTTCTTAAAATGGACAGAGATGTCAGCAGAGAGCTCTGTGTTCCAAAAAGAAAACCATTTCCTCTGTAGTATTCAGCAGCTAATAAGTACTGGAAGGATTAAGATTTTTTTTTAATAGAAGTAATTTACAAATCTGTTTAACTTTCTGGCACCAGTTGATTTAAAAAAAAATACGTTTTCCACGGGAGTACCCCTTTAATTCACGGTTTGTTGGGAGCTGAATCTACACCTCTTCTATTGCTGCTATGTCTCGTGGGATACGGCCCATTGAAGTCTCATGCTTCCACTTCACTATGTGACTTGGACTTACCTACCTATTCAGACTGGTGGTGAGCTGTTTTTGCGTTTTATTTCTATTGTTTATTACATGTGAAAATGCCCTTAGATCTTAGCCAGTTATGAAGAATGTGCACCTCTTTGATAAGTGAGCAGGACGTACACTTGAATATGCACAGGCAAACGGCGGAAAAAATAACTTAAAATTACTTAATTTATATAGACAATAATATGTCCCACACCCCTTGAAACAATAAATCTTTGGAAAACACAGGACGAATTGTGTCTTCTGTAAAGCAGATACAGCATTAAAGGGGTACTCTGGTGGAAATTATTATTTTTTTTTAATCAACTTTTTTAATCAACTGGTGCCAGAAAGTTAAACCGATTTCTAAATTACTTCTATAAAAAAAAAATCTTTATCCTTCCAGTACTTATTAGGTGCTATATACTACAGAGAAAGATCTTTTCTTTTTGGATTTCTTTTTTTTTCTTCTTCTGTCCACGGTGCTCTCTGCTGACACCTCTGTCCGTATCAGGAACTGTCCAGCTCTGGACAGTTCCTGATACAGACAGAGGTGTCAGCAGAGAGCACTGTGGACATAAAAAAAAAAAAAAAGAAATCCAAAAACAAAAGAACTTTCTCTTTAATATAGAGCCACTTATAAGTACTGGAAGGATAAAGATTTTTTGATAGAAGTAATTTAGAAATCTGGTTTTAAAAAAATGTTTTCCACTGGAGTACCCCTTTAAAGAGAATCTTTCGGCTACATATCATGCTAAGAGCTAAAGTGTCAAGAAGTTGTTGTAAAACCGCAGCATCCACACCCCCTTCACACCCTTTTCCACCTTGACTAATTAATGTACTGGGCTCGATCCTGGAAGCCAAGCCCTGTTCATAAATCATGCATGGAGGGGAGGGTGGTGGAAAAAGGATGAGGTGCACATGCTATGTATGATATGCCAACACCTATGAGCAGAATGGCTCTTCAATCGCTTGCTTCTGCCTGCGAAGTTTATCGTTATGCTGGACCTATGCATGGATGGGGTTGTGTACTTCCACGTGCGCAGTACCAGTAACAGCTGACCAGTTGAGAAAGGCCATTGTGCCGAAATGCGTGCTGCGTTACCTCTGATGTGATATGCTCTATATAATAGCAAACTTTTTCTAAAAATAACCTAGGAGTACCGGGACTCATTTTACTTCTGCTTACTTTGTTCCCCAGCACCACCTACAGTGCTGACCTCACCACGATTTAACATCATGAAGGTAAAGACTGCACTTTCTTTGTAATCCTCTGTCTATGAAGAGTTACATTTGTCTTAAAGCCCACACAGTTACGCACTCCTGGCTCCCTTTTATTGTATTTCCCGTAAATTCTTTCTGCATTTTGGCCATCGCGATGCAAGAATGTAGAAAATGCTGCCGAATCGACCATATGGTCTACACAAAGACCTGTTGCTACAGACAAACCAAGTAAATGATACAAGGAATCTTTGGTAACCATGATGCAACTGTCCAGAGATTTTTTATTGCTCTTGATCTAGATTTTTTTGTATCCTGCGCAAAGGTGTGGTTGGCATGCTTCATATTTCTTGTTACAGAGACAAGGTTATTTTATAGGGGTTTGAGGATTTCAGAAGATAAAAATAAATATTTAGTAGCCAATTCCCTATGGATGAAGAACTCGATATTCATATAAAGAGACGTTTGCTCAAAACCATAAGCACAGGCAATGCCAGACTTCCTCTGTCCACCCGCTGCCTGTAGCTTCCATTGTTGACATCCCTGGACTAGGGTCAGAAAGGACTAAAACTTATTTGGCCTTTGGCAGAGGTGTGGGGGCGACGGCAGCATTCCCTAACATCTCTTCAGTTTAATGGTGTTTCCTGACTTATTTTAGAGAAAATGCTCAATTGCATGTTCCAAGTCCCTTAACTAGAATTATTGAAAAAAAGTTGGATGAAAAAGTGAGCAAAAGAAAGAAGTAACCCACTGGTGACACATGAAAATTCCACGTATTTCAAAGGTCAAAAAGTCACATCATTTGTTTACGACCTCCAGCTGTGCACAGAAATGATGTGACTTTTCTAAAGTTTGCGCCATGTCTGCTGAATGGGTTGGGCTTGTGGCAGAGGGGGCATGATGTTATTTTTTCATCACCATGTGAGGGCTTGATTTTTTCATAACCGATTGTAATTTGTAATGGCATCCTTCATAACAAAACGCAATGGCATCCTTTTAAAACGAAACGCAACTCCAAAACTACCATAAAAAACACTAAAAAATTTCCATTCATTGTGTGATAAAACTGACATGTTCTTTTCATTCTTTAGGTCAGTACTATTACAGCCATATCCAATAAAAAAAAAAAAACTTGCTTTGCATCACCATATTTTGACCCTTATAACTTTTTTATTTTGCTTTTAATCTATAGGGCTGTGTGAGGGCTTATGTTTTAGGACTATAAAATAAAAAAAATAAAATACAATGTTCTTTTGCATAACTAGCTGCCCCACCAGACAGCTGTATTATAGTTATGTATAGTATTCAGATCCTCAGCCCAATAAGGACATTGAGCCATTATTCTATGGAGTCAGCTTCAGGGTCTGAACCAGGGTCCCTAGCATCTCAGCTGGGTCAACCAGGCTCTTTAGCTACTCAATCAGCTTCTTCTATGAGGAATAAGTGAAGGTTTCTCAGTGTCATTATCAAGAAGAAGAACATGTCACAAGAAGATGGTCAAAAAAAAAATGGATTACCTTGTAACAAAATAGAAAATGGGATATCAGGATTAGAACTCTGGTCACCCACATATACCATACAAAGGCTGCTCATACCACAGAGCTACAGCCATAACTGGACACCTTGGGGGATACTTCTTAGTGTCAGCAGTAAAAAATATTTATATATATATATATATATATATATATATTTATATTTAAAAATATTAAAAAGGGGAAGCAATAGTAAATATAAATGTCCTAAAAAATAAAAAAAATCATATTACTTTAGAATTTGCAAAAACATATACTGGACAAATTGCTCCCCCCCCTCTCATTTTCAGTGCCACAAGTTATTTATGTAGTATTAGGCAACTCAAGCATTTAGCCACATGAAGCAACGGCCATGAGGGACAATTTTACAAAAGTGAAAGCCTGGGATTGAACCCAAAGACCTAAGGTTAGGTTGGATCTTGAAACCACCCACCAACGATTCTGGCTCTAATGTTACCCACTTGTTAAAAGGATGGATAGGAACCAAAGACTCCATATGACATGCAAGGCTTCTTAGGGCAGCTCCACAGCATCACCCATACTCTTACCGCTGTATTCAGTCTCAAGATCTATTGACAAATTACCCCCTGAGCCAAATCCTACCCAAAAATAGGTGAAGGTTTCTTAATATCATTATCACGAAGGTAAAGGTTTGTCAATGTCATCAAAGAGAAGGAGGTTGAATATGTCAAACTAAACGGATTACCTTGTAGCAAATACAAAAAAATTAGATAGTAGGATCAGAACCCTTCAGTCTAAAGGCCAATTAATCGAGAACACATCTAATCTAAGGCTTAATCTAAAGATAAAGTTGTGATCTCCTTGACATTTGTCAACTAAACCATTGAGATAGGATTCATAAAACCAAGTTTCTAGAAAGGCACTAACCTCATATCAAGTCCCACAGGGATATGAACTAGAAGCACCAAAGTCACAAAGATGATTGCCAGATGCCTTAAAGGGGTACTCTGGTGAAATAGCTCTGCTATTTACTCTGATAGACTGGAAACACATCAAGCTTGCAGAATATTAGCCACTAGAACAGGATTCCCACCCTGGCCAGCGCAGTGATATAACCTGCCTGGGGAGTCTGTTCTGGTGGCTCATAGCCTGTAGGACTGAAGGCTGTGCCTTGTGGAAACGAGCTAGATGAGTATAAGGTTGGGGACACTAAGGAGACATAAATTAGTGGGGGCACTAAGGGGCATGATTTTAAAGTGGTGGCCCTAAGGGGACATCAATTCTATTTAGGGGCACTAAGGAGCCCTTGGACAAGAAGGGCATCATTTCTGGGTATGTTCTCCGACATTCCCTTTTATTATTCTCCTACTTTTACCAACCTACTCAAGGTTGGTAAAAGTCAGTATTGACTAACATAGTTGTATTATGTATGCAATTACATTTTTAGTAGAAATAAGCAAGGCGAGCCCTTTGGGAAAAAAGGAGCTCTCTGAAAATTAGAATTTGCCTGGGAGCTTCATGTCACATAAAGCAAGCAATGATAATCTGGGGTCATGTGATCTGTTGTCTAGCTGCAGAATATGTTGGGCTACCCTGACGTCATCTCAGTGTTACTTCTTTCATCCTATTCAGGCACCAAAATACCAGGGGAGAATGGGGGAGATTTATTAAAACCTGTGCAGAGGAGAAGTTGACCAGTTGCCCATAGCAACCAATCAGATTGCTTCTTTTATGTTAAAAAAAAAGGCCTCTGATAAATGAAGGAAGCAATCTGATTGGTTGCTATGGTCAACTGGTCAACTTCTCCTCTGCACAGGTTTTGATAAATCTCCCCCATGGTATTTTGGTGCCTGAACGCATAATAGGATGAAAGAAGTAACACTGAGATGACATCAGGGTAGCCCAACATATTCTGCAGCTAGACAACAGATCACATGACCCCAGATCATCATTGCTTGCTTTATGTGACATGAAGCTCCCAGGCCAATCAGAAGACATAGGCATAGGGTGGGTTTAAAAGACTGATAAAACCTTATTCACTGCATTGTGGACGCCATCTTGGAGAGAAAGCTGACCAGTGTACAGTGCACATAAGAACTCTCTGTGGAACTACTGCCTTACTGTGTCCAGTTCCTGCACTACAAATCCCAGTAGTGTGACTGCAAATCATATGTCTTATACACACCCCCTGACTATAATCCCACCCATCACTCCTATTATAAAATTAAGTTCACGCCCATCTGACTGATTCTCTGAAATGTCAGATAAACTATAAATCCTCATATCTCAGGAATGGAAGGGTGTATTAAGAAACTGTCAAAGGGCGTTTGAACAGGGTACCATAATCTAGTTACTGATGCATTTTTTTTGGAGTTTGTCACAGGCAACTTTAAATCTAAAGACTATTATGAGGGGAAAAAATTTAAACTGTCTGCTCCAAATATCTGGTACAATGTGCACCATAAAATTGGCTTCCTTGACTTGCACCACATTATCAATGTGTTTTAGACACTTTTGTACTATAGTCAACAAAGGGACATGGCTAACTGGAAAGTGGGCATGGCTTTGGCTAGTTAAAAGGAGCATTGCCTAAATGTGTCAGAAATTGCATGCAAAATTTTTGTCTTAAAACTATAGAAGGTGCAACCAGAAGGTGACTAGACAGTTAAATATGTACTGGATGTGCAAACAGCCTGAGTCGTTTTTTAAGATCAGGCACATTTTTAGGCTGTCTAGTCTATGCTTACACTGTCTAAGAATTAGTTGTGATTGGTTGCTGTCTGTCTGAGACAAAAATCAGACACATTGATAAATCTGTCTGTACTGCACTGTGGTCCATGTGTTGGCGTCCATCCTGTCACTTCCTCTGGGTGCTCAGATGCGGTTTGCGTTGATGGTTCTTTTCTTCTCAGAGGATACAGATTGTTTTCCTTTATTTTACTCCCTTTGCTGCTGATTTTTAAGTAGCGTGTCTTAAGCGCCCTGCAGCGAGCTCTAATAAAAGCTTCTGGCACAAAGGCCCTGTACTGTTTTCTGTATTTATACATTCCTTTTCCTCTATAAAAATACTCAGGATAAAGTTACAGACTATTGTAGAATGAAAATGAAAATTCTGCCCTAACAGATGTAAAAAAAAAATAGAAACATAGAATGTGTCGGCAGATAAGAACCATTTGGCCCATCTAGTCTGCCCAATAATCTGAATCCTATCAATAGTCCCGGGCCCTATTTTATATGAAGGATAGCCTTATGCTAATCCCATGCATGTTTAAACTCCTTCACTGTATTTGCAGCGACCACTTCTGCAGGAAGGTTATTCCATGCATCCACTACTCTCTCAGTAAAGTAATATTTCCTGATATTACTGCAGAAACCTTTGCCCCTCTAATTTAAAACTTTGTTGTCTTGTGGAAGTTTTTCTTCTTTTAAATATGCTCTCCTCCTTTACTGTGTTGATTCCCTTTATGTATTTAAAAGTCTCTATCATATCCCTCTGTCTCTTCTTTCTTCTATACATGTTAAGGTCCTTTAACCTTTCCTGGTAAGTTTTATCCTGCAATCCATGTACTAGTTTAATATCTTCTCTGAACTCTCTCTAGAGTATCTATATCCTTCTGGAGATAGTACCTCCAGTACTGCGCACAATACTCCAAGTGAGATCTCACCAGTGTTCTGTACAGCGGCATGAGTACTTCTCTCTACTCCTTATACCTCTCCCTACACACCCAAGCATTCTGCTAACATGTCCTGCTGCTCTATTACATTGTCTTCCTACCTCTACGTTTTCTGAAATAACGACTCCTAAATCCCTTTCCTCAGATACAGAGGTCAGGACTGTGTCAAATATTCTATATTCTGCCCGAGGGTTTTTATGCCCCAGGTGCATTTTCTTGCACTTGTCCACATTAAATTTCAGTTGCCAGAGTTCTGACCATTCTTCTAGTTTGCCTAAATCCTTTTGCATTTGGCGGATCCCTCCAGGAACATCAACCCTGTTACATATCTTTGTGTCATCAACAAAATGACATGCCTTACCATCGAGGCCTTTTGCGATATCACTAATGAAGATATTAAACAATATTGGTCCCAGTACAGATCCCTGAGGTATCCCACTGTAACAAGACCTTGCTCTGAATATTCTCCATTGACTACAACCCTCTGTTGTCTGTCATTCAGCCACTGCCTAATTCACTCAACAATATGGGAGTCCAAGCTCAAAGACTGTAGTTTATTGATAAGTCTTCTATGTGGGACACTGTCAAAAGCCTTATTAAAATCTAGATATGTGATGTCTACTGCCCCTCTGCCATCTATTATTTTAGTCACCCAGTCAAAAGATTTGTTTGACATGAAGTAAACCCTCCCTGAAGTAAACCCATGTTGTTTTTCATTTTGCAATGGGATTTTAGTTGTTCCACAATCCTTTCCTTTAGTAAGGCTTCCATTAATTTCCCCACTATTGATGTCAGACTTACTAGCCTATAGTTGCTTGATTCCTCCCTACTATCTTTCTTGTGAGTGGGTATGACATTTTCTAATTTCCAATCTTCCGGGACGACTCCTGTTACCAGTGTTTGGTTAAATAAATCTGTTAACGGTTTTGCTAGTTCACCACTAAGCTCTTTTAATAATTTTGGGTGTATCCCATCAGGCCCCTGTGACTTATTTGTCTTAACTTAAGACAGCAAACGTAGAACATCTTCCTCTGTAAAGACACATGCATCAAAGGATTCATTAGTCTTCCTTCCTAATTGAGGTCCTTTTCCTTCTTTTTCTACTGTAAAAACTAAACAGAAGTATTCATTAAGGCAGTCTGCTAGCCCCTTATTCTCTTCTACATACCTTCCTTCGTTTTTAATTTAGTTATTCCTTGTTTTAATTTCCTTTTTCATTTATATATCGGAAGAATGTCTTGTCCCCTTTTTTCACATACTGGGCTATTTTTTCTTCTGCCTGCACTTTAGAAGTTCTTATAATTTGCTTGGCCTCTTTCTGCCTAGTCTTGTAGATTTCTCTATTTACCATAGTAGTACTCTAGTACCATAGTGGTTTCTTCCTATTTCTGCGTTTACTGATACGTTTAATGGAATTTTCTGTTGCCTTCAATAATGCATATTTTAAGTAGTCCCATTTCTCCTGGACTCCATGTAATTATTTCTGGTGCAACACAGACATGGCTGGAAGATTCAATGGAACGACTTCTTGGGCGACGGCAGGATTGGATCGGCGCTGACCAGGACAAGCACGGGAGATGAGGTAAGGAACGTTTATAAGAGTGAAATACGATGCTTTTCACCATGCAAGCGTGGTGAAACGCATTGCATTTTACTCTAATAAACTGTTCCTTACTTGTCCTGGTAAGTGCCGATCCGATTCTGCCGCACCCTGAGAAGTCGTGCCATTGAATTGTTCATTTGGTCAGGAAGGCTGCAGACAAGACCCTGCTCTCACTCACGCTTACCATTGTTGTGTATGAGTTCACACAACTACCTGCGGTAAGAGCCCATACCACTTATTGTGTGGATTACTTGCTGGTGGTATTATGCAATGGATTACTCTTCCATTTTGTTTTAGATGGCTGGAAGATGTCATCATGGCAGTTTGAAGAAGAAAAAGGAAAAAGAACACCACAAAGAAGATGTCACCTGTGAGTCACTGCTGGTATCTACTTCTATATGGTCCCTAAATGTATAATGTTATGTGGTAACAGTATGATTCCGGGGGGGAACCTGCACCTGGGGCAAAAAACTCTAGGTATGCCCCAGGAGTTATTATCCGGGGAAGCGAGCAGCATTGCACTCCACCGGCCTGCCAAGAGAGCTGTACACTTCTCTGCATAGACTTCTGTCTGATAGACATGTCAAAAGTTGTTTTAAAAAAAAAGCTGCATTCCCCTGGTGTTCACAGAAACAGCTAACTCTGGCACAGGTAAGAAGTAGTACAGGACATGTAGTCCCTCTCTGTACTGTAGGGGGCGCTACCAGACAGGAATTCAGTGCACCAGCTTCAGTAATACAGGGGTTTTACCATTAAAATGCCCATTCTGATTGGTTAGTTCTTCCAGCCATTGAAACGTTTAATAGATCTGGACTGTCCGTAGCATTGGATGTGGAGGATGGTTTTAAGGCACAATAGTCCAGAAAAGACCATTGAATGTTGGAAATATTGTAACCTTAGGCCATTGTAGTCTAAACCTGTTTTAGATTTACAAATTTTTCTGCTGCTTTATATCTATATCTAGCTGCTTCTCGCCCTGAACCATCTCCATACAGAGAACCACACAGGTATTAATACTCTAGACTACGCACATAGAAGCCGTCCCTGCTTTTGGTGTTTGATCGAAGATTCTACCTTACACACATCATCCATATTCATCTCTATAACATTCACAGAAGCTGGAATTTCTAATACTGTTGACATTAGGCAAGCTCCCTATGGTTCTTGGAAATGATTCCTATACTTCTAAGATTACTTCCCTTACAGAAGAGCTACAGCTGGAACCATTATTAGTGCTGGACATCTGTATGAAATTGTGACTATAGATTTTCTGTAATTTGAACAATGAGAGACAGAATAACTACAACTTATTTTAAATACCGGTAGGTTATGAATTGATTTGCAGTTTACTCTGTGAAATAAGTATTTGATTCTCTATCAGTCAGTTCCCAGGTCTCTTTTATACTGGTAACAAGATGAGATTAGGAGCACTCTCTTAAAAGGAGTATTCCTAATCTCACCTTGTTACGTGTATTAAAGACACCTGTTCATAGAATCAGTCAATCAGATTCCAAACTCTCCACCATGGCCAAGACCAAGGAGCTGTCCAAGGATATCAGGGTCAAGATTGTAGACCTACACGAGACTGGAATGGGCTATAAGACCATCACCAGGCAGCTTGATGTTTACAACAGTTGGTGAGATTATTCACAAATGGAAGACTTAATGACCGCCAATGTGCCACGTTAATGGGCTTTATTCTGCTGGGTCTAACTAGACTGTGCACAAGCCCTGACAATAATATTTGGCACTTGTCAGGCCTGTTTTCCCCTTGAATTCAGGCTGCTGTATTATCATACATAAAATAATGCTGATATTGCTAGAAAAACAAAACAAAAACAGCTGCTTTTATGGTAAAGAGTTATGTAATGGGCCTATTGCCAGTATGTGCCAAGAGAGATGTACATTCCTTTGCACTGAATGATCATTTATATAATATACATTATTCTCAGGTGGAAAATATTTGCTGTCATTTAGGCTACGGCTAAGCGAATACACTCTCCTTCAGATTCCAAGACATGGAGTGCCCTAAAGATTAGGTAATTAGAGACAAGTATTATCATCATTTAATAGGGAACAGTGATCACTATGTAAGCAGTCTAAAAATGTTGCAGCAAGTTATATCACTTTTTGCACTTTTATATTCTGGCGTCCGTCTATATATATTTACAATATATTCTAATTACACTCAATATCTATAAATGTAAGTGTTGCTGTCCTTAAAACCTGGTATCCTTGATTCTGGTATTAGATTAGAAAATAGACTTGACATACTCACATTCTCCAGAGCTGGGGTCTGCCGATGTTGACTGCAGAATGCCTAAAAATAGGAATGTTAAGATTTTAGCATCATTGTTTATTTTTCTAAATTTTATGGTATATTGTAGAGTTTAATTTTCCTTTTTC
Organism: Hyla sarda; assembly: GCF_029499605.1. NCBI lineage: Eukaryota > Metazoa > Chordata > Amphibia > Anura > Hylidae > Hyla > Hyla sarda. Next base: position 28,235,535 of record NC_079199.1, on the reverse strand, counting down.
AGCACAGCTCCCCCTCTCACTCCTAGTTCAGATCATGGCCCCCCCTCTTGTTCCTAGCTCAGATCATGGCTCTCCATCTCATTCCTAGTTCAGGTCATGGCTCCCCATCTCATTCCTAGTTCAGATCATGTTTCCCCTCTTGTTCCTAGCTCAGATCATGGCTCCCCATCTTGTTCCTAGTTCAGGTCATGGCTCCCCCTCTCGATCCTAATTCAGATCATGGCTTTCCATCTCTTTCCTTATTCAGATCATGGCTCTCCATCTCGTTCCTAGTTCAGATCATGGCTCCCCCTCTCGATCCTAATTCAGATCATGGCTTTCCATCTCTTTCCTTGTTCAGATCATGGCTCTCCATCTCGTTCCTAGTTCAGATCATGGCTCCCCCTCTCGTTCCTAGTTCAGATCATGGCTCTCCATCTCGTTCCTAGTTCAGATCGTGGCTCCCCATCGCGTTCCTAGTTCAGATCATGGCTCTCCATCTTGTTCCTAGTTCAGATCATGGCTCCCCATCTCGCTCTTAGTTGAGATCATGGCTCCCCCTCTCGTTCCTAGTTCAGATCATGGCTCCCCCTCTCGTTTCTAGTTCAGATCATGGCTCTCCATCTCGTTCCTAGTTCAGATCGTGGCTCTCCATCGCGTTCCTAGTTCAGATCGTGGCTTTCCATATCTTTCCTAGTCCACCGCATAGCTCCCCAAATCATCTCTAGTTAACAGCTTGGTTTCCTGTCTTGTTCCTGATCCCCCAGCATGGCTCCACTTCTAATTTCTAGTCTTTCCTATGCTGTGGACTAGAAATGAAATTTAGAGCCATGCTGTGCAGGCATCTCAGTCCTGATCTCCAACATGGCTCTCCGTCGTATCCTTCATTCCTTGCATGGATCCCTATTTCTTTCCTTGTCCCTATTATGGTTCCCCATCTTATTCCCCAGTGCAGAATGAGATGGGTTGCACCCTCCCTATCTCTACCAGCCTCTCCCCTCCTGCTTCCTATAAAATTAACCAGCATTTCTCCCATGATGTCCCTTATAAGTTTCCTCTTACTACTTGCTTCAGTTTTGTCATGCGGCGCAGTGCAAATTGGCAGCCAGAAGATTTGGATCCCATATAACTCCATTATGTGGTCTTATCAAGAGGATTCCCATTGATACATTTTCTATAAAAAAAAGTGGTCCGTGGTTGGATAAGGGAGTGGTCTGCTTATAGAGGGGCAGCTTCCATAAACTATAATGGGATGAAAAGGGGTGGTCTTTAATGGAGGTTTTACTGTAGTACGTTAAAGAGAGCTGTTTCTAATACATTAATTAACAACATATACAAAGTGTTTGTGATGACAGGTACTCTTTAACTTTATTCTTATGATTGCAGCAGCAAGGCTTCCTTCCCGCCCACACTTTTGGGGGCACAATACATTTTTTTTGTCGTGTAAAAAAGGCCATAGCCAGGCTGTGTTTTCTAAAACCTTCTGGAGACCCCTAAAATGCCACTAAAGAGAGAAAAAAAGGCCACAAGGAAGAATATTGTGTTATGATGAATTTGGTGAATCTACCCTAATAGTTAAAGTTATAAATAAAATTATGTCCCACATTGTAGTTGCTCAAAAGTTATATGTGTGTAATTTACATTTATTATTGAATATTAATATTTTATGTGCTTTTGGAGCAACTCAAGCCCTAACAGAAGTTTAGCATTGCAGTGAGCTGTGACACAGGTTTACTGTATGTAGAGCCCTGCCTATGTATTACAGATTGGAAGTAATGTAGCTATATGCTATAAAAATATCTGTTACTGCTCCCCATATTTTTCCAAAGAATATTGTTGCCTACCGAACACAGTTACCTACCGTATATCAATATTGCAGAGATGAAATGCATCCTGTATATGAGTGTAAGAATCCTGAAAAAGAAAGGTACAAGATTAGGTTATGTTTTGTAATGTGGGTAGAATATGCAAATATAAAATATCCAGTTATATAATGTATATATGTAAATTATATCTAATATACATTAACACATAGACAAGAAAAAATAATGCACACAGATAAAAATGTCAGATTCCTGCAAAACGTATATGTCTCAGCCAGATATGTCAATGATTACAGGTGTGGTCTGAGTAGACACTGGGTCTAGCCACAAGAGGATGTAAAGGGTTCTCCCACTGTCCTATAAAAGGCTCTCAGAGGCTACTTTTGGGTAGTGTACTTCTTGGTGAAAGATTGTTGATTGTTAGACATGTCTCTGCAATGCAATTGAACACATTTCGCCCAGTTGAAAGACTGAGAGGGGGCGCATCATTGGACTTAGAGAAGCAGGATAGTAATTTTGACGAATTGTCTTACATCTAGGCCGTTCTGATCAAGCTGTAAGGAGGTGTTGGGAGCAGTGGTTATGTGGGGGCACACACGCCGTACAGGCTCCGGACAACCAAGACAAACCACCAGTAGAGAAGATTGTTTTAATCGCAGACAAGCACAAGCAGCTTCCACAGTTTCTTTGTCGACCATCCGGACTCACCAACATGCAAGGGTTTCCCAGAAATGTCTCAGAAGGATTACAAAACTTCCCTGGTCACTGGATTTATCACTAACTAGCTGAGTACCCAGCTTTGCCTGATTTTTCCTACCTTATCCTTTTGGGGGTGGAAAAGCAACAAAGGAGGAAGCGCTTGTCCTCATTTCCCCTCCCCATATCCCAACCTTTTATCCTAATATCATATCCTGTCCTCAGGTAGGGTTCAGATGTGATGAAGATATTTTAAGCCAAAATTAGAGGGGGCATGGTTTTGTGGGAGTGGGTGTGATTTGCAAGTCAGACCAATGCACAAAAGGGTAGAAAATAAATGGGTGTGGCTTATAGGGTGGGCGTGGCTTTGCAAGATGGGCCGTGCGGAGATGGGCCGTGTGGAGAGTGACTGACGCACTCACCAGGAGATGCCAGGAGATGCAGAATTTGTGGAGTATACTTGCATGGGACTTGAAAGAAAAACCCCAACCTTCATGTAAGGTGGTAGGTTAGGGTTAAAGGGGTATTCCAGGATTTTTTTTTATTTGGCTATGCTACAGGGGATGTAAAGTTAGTGCAGTTCATAATATAGTGTCTGTACCTGTGTGTGACAGTTTTCTCACAATTATTCTGTGATTTTCACCCCACTATTTATTTTTACCAGAATACAAAATGACCGTTGTCTCAGATTTTTTCCAGCTTGCAATGAGGCCGAGACCTGACTCACTAGTCAGCTGACGACAGGGAGCCTGTCTGCTTCAATGGGTGGAGGGGTCAATCTGCAAGTAATGCAACAGCTGTAGGCACCCTGATTGAAAACCACAGGTCTTTTGAATGGATGCAGCTCATTTATGTTTCAATGGGTGGGGTGGCTGATGTGTGGGTGGGAGGAAAATGGAATTTGTAGTCAAGAAAAGAAAAGTCAAATAGGAAATACCAGTTCACAAAAAGCTAGCCACAGTGTTATGGTAATCTCACAACATAGCCATTTAGCCCTAAGACAAGTGTAGATCCTTCCTAAGCATGTCCATTACTGTCTGCCAGATACGCACTAAAATCACCTTATGGTGGAGAACCCCTTTAAGTATTATCAAAATATCTATAGCCATACGGGAGTTAGGCTGGAACATACATTTTCCATAGACTTGTATGGGACTTTAAACAAAAACCCCGACCCTCGCCAACATGGGTAGGTAAAGGTTAATTTACCTATAGAAAATCCAAGAAGGAGAGAGCACACCAGATAGCAAACCAAAAAAAGGTGGAAGGCAAACATACAATACCGTGAGGTAACTGTTGGGAGCGTCCGGGCTCACTTCAATTTATACGCAGCACCTCCGGGGTGCACACACTAGGTAAAGTATCAATATATGCAGAAACAAAGAGATAGTATGCACTCACCGCATGGCAAGCTGCTGCGGGCTCCGAGTCTGGGATCACCAGAGCATGAATGGAGACGATAAGGGGCGCTCAGAGGCTTAATTTACCTATCCTATACTTTTAGTTGACATATAAGTAACATGTGTACTAAGTTTCATGGAAATATCTTTAGCCGTTTGGAAGTGATGATGGAACATACACACATACATATACACATTTGCCCTCATTTACTATTCTAAACCCGACTTCTTTTGTCGGGTTTTTTTGTCGCATCTTTGTCTGCGACATGTTGCAGACATTGTGCGCCAGTCTGCGACACGATGCAACATTTTTTCCCGACGGACCCCATGTGGATTCTCCCATACCGAAAAAGGGGCGTAACCCGACATTTCTGTGCTTTCCCACGTATTTATAAAGGTTTCCAACCCGAATTTGTTGAATTGTTGTGGATTTTTTTCCCGACAGCTCAGAGGAGTTGGAAACCAAAACCAACAAAACGCACGTGCGACAAACAGGATGCAACATAATAATAAATACCAGGGGAAAAAAAGCAGTCGGGTAAGAAAGCAACATAGAGTTACAACCCGATTTTCTAAGTAAATGAGGGCCATTGGGGGGAATATTCAAAGACTTGTATTATTAGGACTCTTTATTTAGTGCCTCAAGGAGTGCAAATAGCACAAAAAGCCTAACTGTGCTCCTTTAAAAAAATTGGCTAACAGGACACTAAATTAGATGCTAAATATCTGAATATGTGGTGCTAATAGTGTGCGCCACATTATAAGGCAATGTGGCGCAGCTAAAGCAAAAGAAGTGGCATTTAATTATTTGACTATCACCCCCATTGGGTTTTGTTTATATAGATGAAACATTTATGGGACCAGCTTCATCAACCTATTACTGTGCAGGATCTATAGGGCCAGCTATAACATCTATAGGTAAATGTGCCACAGGATGCCATATGGAACCTATATGCCTCCATCAACTGTATAGATCTGTACACAGCATGCCCGACTTTCCGAGCAGTACCAAGCAGAAAAGAATGGTTTGGGGGCCTTAGCAATAGGACCCCCAAACCCCGCTATGTTGAGACCACCAATCTTGCAGAGAATCTGGCTGCTCGTGTTACATTTCCTGCAGTGCCTCCCCAGGAGACCATTGGTATTACACAGTTCTTATTTTCTGTCTATTCCCATTAAAGGGGTATTCCGGGCAAAAACATTTATCCCCTATCCAAAGGATAGGGGATAAGATGTCTGATCGAGGGGGGCCCACTGCTGAGACCCCCTGCGATCTGCCTGCAGCACCCGTATTCTATGCGGGTGCTGAATTTCCAGTTTTGGAAACCTCCGGGACTGGGGACGTGATGTCACGCCACGCCCCCTCCATTCATGTCTATGGGAGGGGGCGTGGCGTGATGTCACGTCTCCAGTCCCGGAAACCCAGGGGTTTCCGAAACTGGAGATTCAGCACCCGCATTGAATACGGGTGCTCCAAGCAGATCGCAGGGGGTCTCAGCAGCGGGCCCCCTGCGATCAGACATCTTATCCCCTTATCCTTTGGATAGGGGATAAAATGTTTTTGCCCGGAATACCCCTTTAATACATCATTGCTATAATGAAATACTGCTAAAAAATAAAGTTGGGGAAAAAAAACAGCATACAGTATTTCCTGCATTTAGGTCACAATACAGATGCAGCACAACTTCTTGAATGCAGTTTTACAATGCCCATAATTCCCATTCCTCATGCTGTAGTTGCAACATTTAAAAAAAAAATGTTTACATTATTTTCTCAATATAACAGTGTACAAGATAATGTCATTGTGACAAGGGAAAGTAGAACAAAAAATCCTAACATATCACTAACTACAGCAATTGTTGGTCTGTTTACTGGGATAGTATGTGGGCTAGGCCCCACTAGGAATAATGGACTGAATATTCCTGGGAATTAAAGGGGTACTCCAGCGCTTAGACATCTTATCCCCTATCCAAAGGATATGGGATAAGATGCCTAATCCCGCCGCTGGGGACCCCCGTGATCTTGCATGCCGCACCCCGTTTAAAATCAGTCCCTGGAGCGTGTTTGCTCCGGGTCTGATTACTGTCGATCATGGGGCCGGAGCGTTGTGACATCAAGGCTTCGCCCTGTGTGGTTTGTTACAGTGTGTCACCCCAGTAGTAAGGTGATTACATGAGGAGGGGGTTTGTTACAGTGTGTCACCCCAGTAGTAAGGTGATTACATGAGGAGGGGGTTTGTTACAGTGTGTCACCCCAGTAGTAAGGTGATTACATGAGGAGGGGGTTTGTTACAGTGTGTCACCCCAGTAGTAAGGTGATTACATGAGGAGGAGGTTTGTTACAGTGTGTCACCCCAGTAGTAAGGTGATTACATGAGGAGGGGGTTTGTTACAGTGTGTCACCCCAGTAGTAAGGTGATTACATGAGGAGGAGGTTTGTTACAGTGTGTCACCCCAGTAGTAAGGTGATTACATGAGGAGGGGGTTTGTTACAGTGTGTCACCCCAGTAGTAAGGTTATTACATGAGGAGGAGGTTTGTTACAGTGTGTCACCCCAGTAGTAAGGTGATTACATGAGGAGGGGGTTTGTTACAGTGTGTCACCCCAGTAGTAAGGTGATTAGATGAGGAGGAGGTTTGTTACAGTGTGTCACCCCAGTAGTAAGGAGATTACATGAGGAGGCGGCTTGTTACAGTGTGTCATCCCAGTAGTAAGGCAGGGTATGCCAAAAGGCAGGCCAGTGGGTGGAGTCAGTAAATTAGCTTTTGCCTAGGGTGGCGAAAATCCTTGCACCAGCCCTGTAAATGTAAACATGCCTGGGATAAACCCAGATCTATCCTAAGATAAGAATAAAAAGGACAAATAATATAAGGACAGAAGAGATGGACCAGGTGTCTTTTTTTGTTGTTGAAATCTATGTCTCTATAACTTTTTAAGTGTTAGGGTGTATGTACACATACAGTATCCTGTACATATTTGATGCACAGCATTTGAAGCTGTGTTCAGTCAATTAGTTTACATTGAAATCTGCAGCATCAAATATGTGCAGGATACTGTACAAGCGAATTCACTCTTAAAGAGGATTTAAAGGGGGACAAGTAAAAAGTTTTGACTGGTGCTGACACCCAGCTGATATTGCAATTCATTTCCCCCTAGGCATTCTCTCCAGCTCACTGACATGAAGGTATATATGTAGGTGATATCATCTCAATGATCACTGGGTTCTGACCACTGTGGTCACCATCAATCACTTGGATGATAGGGCTGTATCCTCTTAAAGGGGTACTCTGGTGAAAAACTTTGTTGTTTTTTTTTTAAATCAACTGGTGCCAGAAAGTCAAAGAGATTTGTAAATTACTTCTATTAAAAAATATTAATCCTTCCTGTACTTATTAGCTGCTGAATACTACAGAAGAAATGGTTTTCTTTTTGGAACACAGAGCTCTCTGCTGACATCATGACCACAGTGCTCTCTGCTGACATCTCTGTCCATTTTAGGAACTGTCCAGAATAAAAAGAAATCCCCATGACAAACATATGCTGTTCTGGACAGTTCCTAATATGGACAGAGATGTCAGAAGAGAGCACTGTGCTCATGATGTAAGCAGAGAGCTCTGTGTTTCAAAAAGAAAAGAATTTCCGCTGTAGTATTCAGCAGCTAATAAGTACAGGAAGGATTAAGATTATTTAAAATAAGTATTTTACAAATCTGTTTAACTTTCTGGCACCAGTTGATAAAAAAAAAAAAAAGTTTTTCACCAGAGTACCCCTTTAAATAGGACTGTACTTTTAGCAATGTGCATAAAAAATCATCTTAAAGTGAATGATGTACTTGCTACTCATGACGGGAAATCCAGCAGCTAATCCACCAACCAGCAAGTTATGCCTAAAATTGCTGACCGAAATAAGCCAAAATATTGACAAAAATAATCCCAATCCCCCCCCCGATGCAGATGCACAATCTGGCTCGACGTGTATCATCCTTGGGCATGTTAAAACCCAGCATGCCGTCCCTTCTCTGCCCTGACATTTGTTGAGAGGCCACCATATACAGCAAATGGTCATCCTCCAAATGTGGCATGTTCAGCGAATCTTAACCCCTTAAGGACCGGGGGGTTTTCCGTTTTTGCATTTTCGTTTTCTGCTCCTTGCCTTTAAAAAATCATAACTCTTTCAATCTTGCACCTAAAAATCCATGATTGCTTATTTTTTGCGCCACCAATTCTACTTTGTAATGACGTCAGTCATTTTGCCCAAAAATCTACGGTGAAACAGGAAAAAAAATCATTGTGCGACAAAATTGAAAAAAATACGCTGTTTTGTAAGTTTTGGGGGCTTCCGTTTCTACATAGTACATTTTTCGGTAAAAAAATCTTTATTGTGTAGGTGCATACGATTAAAATGATACCCTACTTATATAGGTTTGATTTTGTCGGACTTCTGGAAAAAATCATAACTACATGCAGGAAAATTAATACGTTTAAAATGGTCATCTTCTGACCCCTATAACTTTTTTATTTTTCCGTGTATGGGGCGGTATAAGGGCTAATTTTTTGCGCCGTGAGCTAAAGTTTTTAACGGTACCATTTTTGCATTGATAGGACTTATTGATCGCTTTTTATTCATTTTTAAATGATATAAAAAGTGACCAAAAATGCACTATTTTGGACTTTGGAATTGTTTTGCGCGCACGCCATTGACCGAGCGGTTTAATTAATGATATATATTTATAATTCGGACATTTCCGCACGCGGTGATACCATATATGTTTATTTTATTTACACTGTGTTTTTTTTTTTTTTATTGGAAAAGGGGGGTGATTCAAACTTTTAATAGGGGAGGAGTTAAATGATCTTTATTCACTTTTTCCCCCCCTTTTTTTCCAGTGTTATGGCTCCCATAGGGACCTATAACACTGCACACACTGATCTTTATCATTGATCACTGGTTTCTCATAAGAAACCAGTGATCAACGATTCTGCCGCATGACTGCTCATGCCTGGATCTCAGGCACTGAGCAGTCATTCGGCGATCGGACAGCGAGGAGGCAGGTAGGGGCCCTCCCGCTGTCCTGTCAGCTGTTCGGGATGCTGCGATTTTGCCGCGGCTATCCCAAACAGCCCACTGAGTTAACCGGCACTTTTTACTTTCACTTTTAGCCGCGTGGCTCAGCTCTGAGCGCTGCGCGCTATTAGTGGCGGGTCCCGGCTTCACTATGACGCCGGGCCCGCTGTGATATGATGCGGGGTTACCGTATAACCCCGCGTTATATCACGGGAGCAGGACCAAAGACGTACCTGTACGTCCTTGGTCCTTAAGGGGTTAAAAGGGTGCTCCGCTGGAAAGAAATGTTTTCAAATCAACTGGTGCCAGAAAGTTATACAGATTTGTAAATTACTTCTATATAAAATCTTAATGCTTCCAGTACTTATCAGCCATTGTGTTCTCCAGAGGAAGTTGTGTAGTTCTTTCCAGTCTGACCACAGTTCTCTCTGCTGACACCTCTGTCCGTGTCAGGAACTGTCCAGTGCAGGATAGGTTTGCTTTGGGGATTTGCTCCTGCTCTGGACAGTTTCTGACACGGACAGAGGTGTCAGCAGAGAGAACTGTGGTCAGACTGGAAAGAACTACACAACTTCCTCTGGAGCACACAATGGCTGATAAGTACTGGAAGGATTAAGATTTTTAAATAGAAGTAATTTACAAATCTGTTTAACTTTCTGGCACCAGTTGATTTGATTTGAGTTCCCCTTTAATCTAATGTGTTTTGACTGTGAAGAATATATCTTCGGTATTCCTCTAAATTTTAAATTGTTTCGTCTGCTTCTGTCTTCAATGTTCGCTAATTTGAGTTGAATGTCTGATATTTCACATTTAGTTTTGCCGTGATTATCTGCAAGATTATTTGGCGCTGACGCGAACTCTTCCATTTTGGATTCGATATGTGAGACTTTTGTATTCAGCACATTATATCTAAGGGTGAACTAGACCCAGTGTATGTGTGTGTAACAGGACGTCATATGAATACAGGTGATACGAGAACATTCTCGGTGTAATCCTGCAGAGTATTGCTACATTTACACATAATATTTTGCATAAGTAATTTTCTCTGTATTTTAAAGTAATATCAGGACTGAACCCTTCACAGGGAGAGGTGTAAATCTTTCCATGATTTTTCTCCATTTTTCTCTGTGACGGTCCCAAATACTGAAGCAAAATACTATGTGTGAACACAGCCTGTAAGTTACAGAAGTTCCACATAAGTTATTTACTGAACACAACACCATTTATTGCCTTTATTTAAATATTAGAGACATTTTTTGGGATGTGCACCATATCAGACATGTTAATGTTTGATAGAATGTTTAAAACAGAAGATTCAATTCTTTTTTTGTTACATTGTCTTTCCCTCTATTTAAATGAATGAATAAACAAAAGATTCAATGTTTGTCAATAGTAAATTAAAAAAAAAAAAAACTTTTTGTTTTCTTTGTAAGGGGAAGGGGGGGGGGGGAGGGGTCACGCAATGTTTTTTTTTAATAGAATGGCTTAATTAAATGTAATTTGTGAATTTGTGAGCTTTTTAATCTCTTTACTTGAACTATTTAATATACATTAATTATTTAATATAGTAAACTATAAATAACTCTTTGTTTTCTTTGTAGGGGAAGGGGGGGGGGGCATGCAATTTTTTTTTTTTTTAGAATATTAAATGTAATATATGAGCTTTCCAATCTCTTTATGTTAACTATTTAATATAGTAAATTATAAATAACTTTTTGTTTTCTTTGTAAGGGGGGGACGACACGCAATGTTTCAGAATGGCTTAATTAAATGTAATATATCAGTTTTCCAATCTCTTTATGGTAAGTATTTAGTATCACCCCCCTTTCCCCAAATGGGACGTGCTACCTCTGCACACCATGCTATACTCTCAGCCACAAAACACATCATAGCATCTGACAGCACAACGTACACATTATCAACTATACTAGCTAAGCCGTTTATACAGTGCTTTCAAACCGGCGTGCCTCCAGCTGTTGCAAAACTACAACTCCCAGCATGCCCGGACAGGTAAAAATGAATTTTCAATAGAACTGTATGCTCTGCATGTAACTCCAGCTGCCGTCTTCTGTGTATTAAAATGTACCAAGGCCATTGTTAGTGCAAGGACTCACCTGTAGTGATAAAGTTGATGGTCGGTACAGAGCAGAGCGTATAAAGTCTGTTGTGTTCCGGACTGTCCCTGCAGATGTTTATTATGTGTGCGGTACGTGTTCTACTTATAAGAACATCAGGACCACAGTGAGGAGGGATTGCAGGGGGAGGTATGATGATGGGGGCGTGGTGAAAAAGGTGTGCTGCACCCCACCCCCCCCCCCCCCCAAAAAAAAAAAGAAAAGAAAAAAAGAAAACTTTTACGAAACTTTAACCCAAAGTATCAAGTATCGTACAGCAGGATTGTATTTGATAGTATAATAGAGCTCTGTATAAGCATAGCATACTGGACATTATATATACATAACATTCGTAACCTAATGTCTGGATATAATTACAGAGCAAATAAAAGTGAGCATAATGTAAGCAGTGACTAATAAGCATCATATGGTCTGCATTGATATTGCTGTAATGTGGGTATGATACCGTATGCAGTATTATATCATTTTATAACAGCAGGTATTATGTTTGATATGGATAACGTGTCAGCAATGAATGATTCAGAGAACTTATGATAAAAGAGAACTTATGTTATAAAAAGAAGCAATAATATTTGTATAGCACCAACATATTCCGCAGCACAATTATGTGGGGACAAATAAAGACAAATATCAGAAACTACAAAATTACACACTAATTATACAAACAGGAGGAGTGCGGGCCCTACTCATGTATTCCCGGTAGGCCACTCACCCTGTTTGCTGGCCGATGTGGTGGTTTTAAGAAGAGTAGGCCCGTGTAGGAGTGGGAATCAGAGGCTCAAGCCGCGCCGCCTCTCATATATTAAAGTGCTGACCCCGCGGTGTAGGGGTAGGAGATACCGTATCTGCTGGGCAGAGGCCCCTCCCCATAGATGACGATCAATGCAGATGCCGTACAGAAACGGCGGCTGCATAATGACGTTCCCAGAATCCCAAAGGACATAGTGACGCTGGCCCTGTGAACATCACACGCAGCTGCTAGATCTGTACTGCAGGCTGCAGCCTTTCCCAGACATAGTAACCACAGGGCAAGACAACCTAACTACTGAAGGGGGTAGGGGTGGCTAATCTGAGAGGATTACCTGCCTACTGGAGGGGGTGGCTAATCTGAGGGTACTTCCTACCTACTGGAGGGGGTAGGGGTGGATAATCTGAGAGGATTACCTGCCTACTGGAAGGGATGCGGTCATTTATCTGAGGGGACTACCTGCCTAATTGGGGTTGTGAGGGTGGTTTATCTGAGGGGACTACCTGCCTACTGGAGGGGGTGGGGGGTGAATAATCTGAGGGTACTACCCTACTGGGTGGAGGTTAATCTGAGGGGACTACCTGCCTACTGGAGGGGATGGGGCATTGCAGGGCTGGTTTTAATCTCCAGTTCAATCCTGCTCGCAAGAGTTTACAGACTAAGAAAAATGAGGCTGAGACAATATAGAGTATACACCATGTTACTTTCAGAAAAATTATAGGAGTACTCCAGTGCAGTAAAACTTATCCCCTATCCAAAGGATATGGGATATGTTTTAGATCACGAGGGGTCTGACCACTGGGACCCTCTGCCATCTCCTAATGGCACCCCGGCAGTCCCCAGAAAGGGTGCGTGTCGAGCCCTGCATGGAATAGCAGGAGAAAAATGTGGTGCATGTTGGAACAATAGAGTTACTTACCTGAAGCTCCCGTGGTTCTGCTCCTCTTGTTCCGATCAACGCCAAGTGGTCCTGTCTTCCTCTAAAGTCCCTTCTCACTTACAAGAGAATTAGGGTCCAGCTTATGGAGGGATATTTGCTGCCCAAAGGCTTAAAGTGTGGCTTGGACGGTCCAGTCCTTGTGTAGTGGCCTGAGAATGGGTTGTTGACTAGGTCAGTTAGATTTGTTGCTCTCAGTAATAGGGTCTAGGGTCCTGAGTGTCCTGGTGGGCCATAGCAACAGGCATGTGTGGAAATTTTAAACTGAAGAAGGACTATATATAATTATATATTTTACTCTGCATATGTATTGTCCTGTATTTCTCTGGTAAAACATGCATACACTGAGTTTCTTGCAGTGTGCAGAGGGTTAAAGTTTTGCTAAATTTGTCTAGCATTGCACTGCATTACATTCAAGAAAGCAGACTAGTCACATATAAAGCTTCTGGCCAATAGCTGCAAGCGATGTCCCAATCCACCCCAATATACTGGTATGTATTCCTGTTAGGCAAATCCCCCATTAGGTAGGTTCTCCAGGTAAGCAGGAACTTCTCCCATTAGATATGTAGGTCATTCATTAGGGAAGGTCCCAAATTAGGTAGGTTTGCCCAGAACGCAAGTAGTTTTCCTATTGGTTAGGTAGGCAGGTTACCCATTAAGTAGGTGCATTTCTTCATTAGGTAGGCAATTTTTCCATCATGTAGGTTCCTCCATGAAGTAGATAGGTACCCTTTCTCATTAATAATGTCCCTCTTTGCACCTTTCTGTTCCCACACAGTGAAAGCATGCCTTCTCCTTACTTCCTTGCTCTGGTGCAGACATGTGAGTGCTGTCTCTGCCCCTAGACATCTTATACCCTATCCAATAGGATAGAGGAGAAGATGTCTGATCACGGCGGTCTGGCCAATTGGACCCCCTGCATCCCAGTCATCCGTTGCAAGGAGCAAACATCGATCCATGTCGGACAACGGGCGAACACAGCTGTCATGTCCCCTCTATACATGTCAATGGGAGGAGGAGTGATGGCTATGAACTAGTCATCACGCCCCCTCCCATAGACATGAATGGAGGGGGCATGGGGTGACATCAAGCTCCAAGCTTCTATGTTCAGAATGCTGCCGTGCCTGCCCAGAGATCACGGGGGGTCCCTGCGGCCGGACCACCCGTGATCAAAAATCTTATCCTCCATCCTTTGGATGGGAGATAAGATGTTTAGGGGTGGAGTACCCCTTTAACTCTTGGCCTCTTGTAGGTCACAGGTCTGAAGCAGCCTACAGAGTTCTACAGGAGCAAATGGTGGACAAGGAACCAATGTCTCCTTGCTCTGCCACAGCTTTAAACTGTATGTATGTCCTCACTCATCAAAGAGATCTGGGGCGAGGGTCCTGGATATCACGGTGCTAGCCACCACCCACAGTTTCTTCTACTCATCCTGCAGACATATTGCCATTCTGTTACGAATACTGATCCTTCAGACATATTCCTTTACCAATAACACAGAATCATCCAGTTATTTCATTTTATCCTATTTATTAATTTCTTTGGAACTATTAGATTCGTTTTTTTGTGACAATCATATCTGATTGAGTAGTGTATATTAGATGTTACTGACATGCAGAAAAAAGAAAAAAATCCAGCTCCCAGAAAAAACAAAAATATTAAAACTTAACGTTTACTTATTAAAATGGCATTCCGATGATGGAAAGTGACATGTCACTCAATAAAAAACAGGAGTGAAACTCAGACGTGTTTCGAGCCTATGCTCTTAATCATGGCCATGACTAAGAGCTTAGGCTAGAAACACGTCGGAGTTTCACTCCTGTTTTTTATTGAGTGACATGTCACTTTCCGTCATCAGAATTACATTTTAATATGCACTAAATAAACGTTAAGTTTTAATATTTTTGTTTTTTTCCGGGAGCTGGATTTTTTCTCTTTTCTACATGTCTGCATACATCGGGGAATAGCGGTTCCCTGCATCCGTGCTTCCGGACTACATGGATTAAGTGCCTGATGTTACATGAAGACTCGGTGAGCTGATCTATGCTTCTTTTTCTATTTTGCCATCAGATGTTACTGCTCTGCTTAGGGCTTCTTTGGAGTTTCTGATTGGTTAGCCTCCCTTCCAATATTCCTGACTTTTGCAGTGTGTTGCGGATTATAGTGTACGCTTTGTGCATTTAAACTCAATATCCCTTATATTTCTTTAGTACGTTGTTCTAGCCTAGTTTTGCTCCTGGTCAATCTGGTTGGTTTTGATTTGTTATTGTGTATTATCTAATTGTTAGACAAATATCACTCAGAAACTGATGTAGACATATGAAAAAAATATGTAACCCTAACACCAGACACCATTGACAATTACTGTTTCTGAAAATATTCCATATATAAACCTCTGCACAACCTACCCTAACACAAACAATATTAGTAAAACAAAAGAAAAAACAGGCGCTACCTTGTGGAGTATCAACGGGATCACAGGTGTGAGGGAGAAGAGGGTAAGGTACCAGCCCACACAACAAGGATACTCGTCTGATTGAAAATGTAGAGGTCTGCAGCCTTCCTGAAGACAATAGGCAAACGTGGAGAATACTTCAAGATACCAGTAGTATAGGCGCTGACCAAGGAGAGGACGTGGAAGCCAGGTGGATTACAAACGGGTTTAATCCAATGCGACGCGTTTCGGTGAAACGCGTCGCATTGGATTAAACCCGTTTGTAATCCACCTGGCTTCCACGTCCTCTCCTTGGTCAGCGCCTATACTCCTGGTATCTTGAAGTATTCTCCAAGTTCACAAGCAATATTAGACCTCTAGGACTGAGAGACAAAAACCAAGGCTAAACAGTACTCCTAAGGAGCAAGTGCAAGAGGATAACATTTGGAGAAATGGATCCGGAGGGACCCTTTTTTGGCTGTTTTCGAACACCCAGAACCCGAGAGCAGTTTCAGACAAACATCTGCATAGGTCCATCACAAGAATCATGGTGAACCTCCACTTTATACACTCCCTAAGCCTTTTTGAATAGTCTAGAAAGATCTTTATACTGAGCGTGACCAATTTAGACTACTTAGTTGCGTTTTTATTGTCCACCATAACCTTCAGTAATCCGGGGCAGGTATTTACACCACATGCCCCATAAGATATACAAAGAAATAAGGAATATGGCCTTGAATCAGTGACTTAATGTGGCCTGGTGCCCACTGTGGAAATAACAGAATACTCCTTGGGTCTATCATCAAAACTAAGTAAGAAAAGCGTGAAACTAAATGAGATCATATAAGTCAGAATGAAAAATGGAAAAGTAAATACAGAATTAACCCTTCTATATCTTTTTTTTCCCAAGATCATCCCAAACACACAATTATAATTTTTTTCTTTGTCGAATAACAGCCAAAATAATTGCTCAAAACACTAAGACTATGTTCACCTAGGAGAATTTCTGAGCGGAATCCGATGGAAAAATTCAGCTTGGAAATCCATTGGATTCTGCTGCACTGCTCACATAGCTGAAATTCTGTGGTAGAAACATCTGCTGCGGAAATTCAGATGCCGGTCTCCAGAGAAAGAATTGACACGTCAGTTTTTTTTTTTGCAGAATCTGCTCAGAGATGCATTGCCGTCTATGGAGATGGCACCATTCCAAGCGGTTCTAGCAGTCCTGCAGAATGTTCTGTCTAGAGTGTCACAGACCAACTAGGGGACAGGGAGAGTGAGCCCTAAACTGACCCTAAAACATCTCTCCCTGCCTACTTGCCCATCCATCCTAAACGATGGATCGACAACTGGGCGCCGGTCCCTTCCTGTGCTAAAGCGCAGTGGCATAAAAACACATAATATACATAGTCGGTCACAGGCCAGAAACAGAAAACTACCAGACAACCAAATATACCAGACAGAACACAAATACTAACAAACAGTTCATAAACTGGAAATAAGATAAACAGCAGACACGATAAAATGAACAAGACTAGGCATAACAAGAGTATACAGCAGAATCCAGGAGATGAAGGGGATAAACAGAAGAACTGAGAGCAAAACACTAAACTGAACAGGTAAGTTACTAAGAACTATCACAAGCAGGTACAAGTACAAAGGACAAACATCAGATCAACCAAACAGGATATAAATATAGGACACTGTTCACACTGGGACACAGAACATACAAACTGAACTCCCCACTCCACTATAGGAGTAGCCAAATATAATAAAGCCAAATAGGCTAATGGCCAGCGGACACACTCCACCGTGTGGACAAAATGCTGACCCAGTAGGAAACGGAAATATAATACATGAAACACAAGCCTGGAACCGGATAAGTCTGAATAGACTCCAGAACAGGAATATAACATACAGGGCACAGTTAACAAGCAAGACTCAGACATAGTGTGAACACCGACAAAGCTGAATAGACATAATCCTAAAACCGACTAATGTAACACAGACTAAAATACAAGGAACATGCTATATAACCATGGCTAAAAACCCACATAAAATGACAAGATAAATACAAGCAGAAAATGCTCAAGCAGAAATAGAATATAGCACAAACAGACATAGTAGTATTGCACTCAATAACCAGCACCAGAATGCAGGAGAACTCTGGCTAAATAACAACACCTGAGTTTTCATTTGTTCAGAGCATTAACTATTTCCTATCCAGGTAAAATAGCAAACTGCTCTGAACAAATTAGTGTGAGAATACACACCTAAACAGAAAAATACAAAAACAAATAAATGGACATTACATAGAGGTTTTCCTGGCAGACATTCTGCCATGTGAACATAGCCACAGATGGGGATTTTCCGTGCTGAATTCCGCTGAAGAATTCTTCCGGAAATTTTGCTGAAATTTACTGTACATTCATTTCAATGGGATTCTACTTTCCCAGTCACACAGTGGAATGTCTGTGGCGGCCATTCCGCCGAGGAAATTCTGCAAAATATAAGATCAGTCTTATATTTTGTGGAACTTTGCAGTGAAATCCCATTGAAGTCAATTCTGGTGGAATTCCGCAATTTTTGCAGAATTTCACAAATTCTACGTGTGACCATAACCTAAGAGGGAACAGAGTAATGTAGTTTATGCACATATCATTACTGTGTTAATAGACCCTCTATTGCAGAAAATAGTCTATGGGACTATATTACTGACCTGTATGTACATCTGTACAGTATGCTACCATACTGTGCCTCTTTGAGTTTTGCTTCCAGAGGACAATACCAGCAATGCTGCATAAAAAAATGGATCCCTAATACCGCACTGTGCAGGAAGCCTTATGCCTATTCTGCATTTGGGTACTGGTGCAAACACTGGACTTCTGCAATACTTCTGAAGAGGTGAGACCAGTCAGTGGAAATCCAGAAGCTACAGACAGGCTAGCCAGTGATCACAAGATGATCTGGAAGGTTAAATAACAAACTGTTATTTCCATAAAAGAAAATCTTTCCAAAACAGCAACAGTGGTAAATACTCCTCTAGGAGAGTGGGAGAAGCATGCTCTTTGATGCGGTGATGCCAATTATTGGCAGAAATGAACTGATGAGAGGGATGATGGCCGCTATAAATAATACTATATCCCTCATAAAGCCTTTGATTCTTCATGTTGTATGGAAGGAAAGCGAACACAGTGAACGCTAAACTTCATGTATTCACTTTAGACACATTTCTGTTATTAGGGAAGAGTGGGCAAAGGCTTAATATTGGCTACAAAAAAAAAGAAAACAAGGACCTGAACCAAGTTATTTCTAAAGTGCTACTGTAGTAGAAGGTTACTGAGAAAAATATTACCAATAATGCTGGAAATGTAAAAATCGGATACTATAAAAAAAAAAAATTGCCCCCCATAACTTGCATAGGGGGTCATGCTCCATCAGGACATTTAAGGGGTACTCCATTGCAGAACATCTTGTTCCCTTTCCACAGGATAGGGGATGAGTGTCTGATCACAGGGGGTCTGACCTCTGGGAGCCCCCATGATCCCCTGCCTGGCACCCCCCCTCTCTCTCTCTCTGTACAGAGTGATCTCTACTCCATGCATGGATTACTGTCGACCACCGCACAAAGTGGTGGCCAACACCCCCCTCCATGTAGCTCTATGGGAGAATTGAAGATTCCTGTACGTTCCCTTTGCAATGGCCAAACAATGACGTCCCAGATGTGCTCAATTGGAGACCAGTTTGGAGACACTGCAGACCATGGCGGCATATTTAGGCCACACATGCTGCTTACAAAAGCTTGAGTAACATGCAGCCGGGCATTGTCATGTTGAATGGCTGTACCACTTGTTCCACAAATAAATCAATGTAATAACAATGCGGATTTCCTACAACCAATACTCTCCCTTTACAGGACCACATAGTGGGGCACTGCAACAGCATTTAAACCATTTACATCCAAATGCCATACATGCACTGCACCTATATGTCAGATTACAATGAAGCTGGGTAAGAAATGAGCCTGCTCCATACCCGATGGGTACTGGCTGCTATCTGCAGCTGACACCTGCTGGTAATGACCGACATTAGAGATCACTCTTTTAACAGTTTAAAAGTCAATAATGATTTTGGCATTTAAACAGTTCTCCATTTCATTCCTGGTGGTCTAGTGGCCTGATCAGCACCTCCGCAATATAATTTTGGGGTACCAACTGGTGGCCATTGCAGCCTGAGCCCTTTATTAGGCCTCAATGCCTTCCGTGACTCATCGACTTATGCAGTCAGCCAAAGGCAGGCTATACCAGTAGAGCACTGATCTAATAGATCAATGCATATGAATTGCATTGATCTATATAAGCAATCAAAATATTGTTTCTAAAAGTGTCCTAGGGGGACTAAAAAAGTTTAAAATAAATCCCCAAAGTAATTAAAAATTTAAACCCCCCTGTTCTTTCCCCCCCCCCCAAAAAAAAATTGGTCTGAACTATTTAATTATAGCACTCCTGATTCTGCACAGTCAATAGCTGAAATAAAAAAAAATATCAAAAGCCGAAATTGTAGATTTTTTTTTGTTATATTACATCCCAGAAAAAAAGAAAAGCGACCAAAAAGTCTGATCATTACGTAAGCTGTACTGATAAAAACTACAGATCGTAGCTCATTATTGACAAAATAATGCTACATTAAAGGGGTACTCCAGCACTAAGACATCTTATCCCCTATCTAAAGGATAGGGGATAAGATGCCTGATCGCTGGGGACCCCTCCTGATCTTGCACGCAGCACCCCTTTAGAATCAGTGCCCGGAGCGTGTTCGCTCCTGGTCTGATTACTGTCGATCACAGGGACGGAGCATTCTGACGTCACGGCTCCGCCCCCTCAATGTAAGCCTATGGGAGGGGGCGGAGCGTGACATCACACGGGGCAGAGCCGGGATGTCACAATGCTCCCCAGCAGCGGGACCCCCGCGATCAGGCATCTTATCCCCTATCCTTTGTATAGGGGATAAGATGTATTAGCGCCGGAGTACCCCTTTAAACACCCTACATATTTCAGACACCATGTGACAGCACAATATGAGCAAAGGCATTGTGTCTGAAACGCGTAGGTGTTTTTAAATGCATTTTGTTTATGTCTGAACGACATGTTTTAATGGCTCTTTAATATAAAAAAAAAAAAAAAAAAGAATTTTGGAATTGGACATGCCAGATTTTCTTCCACATTTTCCTCCACATTTTCCTGTTAAAATAAATGCCATCTTCAGAAGTACCTGGCCGATTTGTTGGTTTTCACTGTTTATGTACTGTTTTTGGAAAACCCCACTCCTGGTATGTTTGTTGAATATATAAAAAGTAATAAACTTTTACATTTCAAAACAAAAACAAACAAAATTTAATAGCTAGTTTTGTTACAGATGATGTATTAAGAGCAACAATGGTATTTGGTCTCGTTAAATCTGCAGCTTGTTTCGATTGTTTTCGCTGAAGCTTTTCTAAGCATTTAAACAACCCTCCATGGGTTTTGCTATTCTCATCTTGGCTGGATCCAAGGCCGTTATAAATTGGTCCCTTGGATGGATTCCTTCCGTGTGCTGTTCAATAGTTTCAGGTCACTGGGGTTGAAGCTGATCGCTTCTATTTTTTCGTCCTATTATTAACAGAATTTTAAACTAAAGAGCCACACACAGGCATCGGAAAGTCAGGAAATCATGAATGCACCAAGTCATGGACAATACATTAGGTTTGTTGATCTTTCATAGCCTGCTGTTTGCAAGCAACGTAACCAAGTTCATTGGAAAAGTTTTACTCATAGTCAGTCAACTGACCTTCTTAATGCTTTTGACAGATATATAAATACACACACAAAGATATAACAGTCTATCTACAATTTTGTGTGGAGATGCTTTTCTAGTTATACTGGCAAACGTAAAATGTATAAAAAGAGAAAAAAAGGTGCACTTTTGGCTAATATCAAGGTGTTAACTGTCAAGATCAATTACAAAAATATGAAAGGGGTACTCAGCCCCTAGACATCTCCTCCCCTATCCATCACGCCCCCTCCCATAGACATGAATAGAGGAGCTGCCCAAACCCAGCATTCTGAAAATAACTTTACGAACGCTGGGTGCTGCACAGAGATCACGGGGGTCCCAGCGGCAGGACCCCCATGACCAGACATCTTATCCCCTATCCATTGGATAGGGGATATGATGTCTAAGTGCGGAGTTCCCCTTTTAAAGATCAGATCGCTGCTGGGGACCCCCGGGATCTCCGCTGCGGCACCCCGCTATCATTACTGCACAGAGCAAACTTGCTCTGTGCGTAATGACGGGCAATACAGGGGCCGGAGCATCGTGATGTCACGGCTCCGCCCCCTCGTGACGTCACAGCCCGCCCCCTCAATACAAGTTTATGGGAGGGGGCGTGGCGTCCGCCACGCCCCCTCCCATAAACTTGTATTGAGGGTGCGGGCTGTGATGTATGCCCGTCATTAGGCACAGAGCAAGTTTGCTCTGTGCAGTAATGATAGCGGGGTGCCCCAACGGAGATCCCGGGGGTCCCCAGCAGTGGGACCCCGGTGATCTGACATCTTTTCCCCTATCCTTTGGATAGGGGATAAGATGCTGGGGGCGGAGTACCCCTTTAAAACCTCAAGGTGGCTACTAACTTCTCAGAGTTATGTAAAACCCTAGGCACCATCCTATGTCTCCCTTGTAGAAATATCTATCCAAATGGTGTATGAGTTGAAGTATCCAAGATATCTCCTTCATGCAGTCAGAGCGCTGTGATCCCCAAAAGGAAAAGATCCGCGCATGAAGCCAAATCTTGATTTGATTTTTATTTTTGTTAATACCATAAAAATCTAACAGCACATGTTGGCACGAGCTTTGCACTTTTATCCTGTACACACAAACAAAAAGGAATATAAAACGTGTTAAAAGTTGATATACACAAAAATATGCTCATGGAAACATAGGCTAGGATTACTTATATCCAGCGTCCAGCATACGTGAACCCAGCCTACAACTGGACACAACTGATAAGCTGCGTTCCCCTGTCCGGTGCCAGTCAGGCATGTCCAACCATCCGGTGTCACGCCCCCTCCCATAGACATGAATGGAGGGGGCGTGGCATCACATCACGTCCCCAGTCCCGGAGGTTTTCGAAACTAGAGATGCAGTCCCCGCATAGAATGCGGGTGCTGCAGGGAGATCGCGGGGGGTCTCAGCAGCTGGCCCCTCGCGATCAGATATCTTATTCCCTATCCTTTGGATAGGGGATAAAATGTTTTTGCCCGGAATACCCCTTTAACCCTTTAACACTGCAGGAAATGACTGTCATAGAACATTGCTGCCTGGAAATGTGGAGGAGCTGGTATTTGTGAATAACAGTTTGTTTAATAAGCAGTACGCGCCACGGACTATAAAATGTAATAGATATGGAGAGCCTTAGATTTTTATACAAAACATGACTTTGGCTTATAATTGAGAACCAAAACATGTTTGCACATTTCTAAAAAGAAAAAATTGTATCATAGTTTTCTCCATGCAGATCCTCATTGTTTCAGTCTTCAAGTGAATAGGTGTAAACTAAAACAAATTGGCAATAGTTTTCATCTGGGATCACACGTTGTGGCCACAATGCGATCCCGTTGTGACTGTTTGCAGATGTCAATTTTACTGTGTTTTAATATTTTCACTGTGAATATGTATACCATATAAAGGTACCCACTATTACGTCATCAAAAACACAGCTGGACCATTTAATAAATATATATTATTACAGGTTATGAAAAGTTTTGGAAAAATAAATGATATTTTCAGACAGGTATATATTGGGCACCTTTATGGGCCTTAAAGGGGTACTCCCACCCTAGACATCTTATCCCCTATCCAAAGGATAGGGGAATAAGATGTCAGATCACCGGGGTCCCGCTGCTGTGGACCCTGGGATCGCTGCTGCAGCACCCCGCTATCATTACTGCACAGAGTGAGTTCACTCTGCGCGTAATGACGGGCCATACAGGGGCTGGAGCATCGTTACGTCACGGCTCCGCCCATCGTGACGTCAAGGCCCGCCCCCCTCAATACAAATCTATGGGAGGGGGCATGGCGGTCGTCACATCCCCTGCCATAGACTTGCATTAAGAGGGCAGGCCGTGATGTCATGAGGGGCAGAGCCATGACGTCACGCTGCTCCGTCCCCTGTATCGCCCATCATTATGCACAGAGCAAACTCGCTCTGTGCAGTAATGATAGCGGGGTGCCACAGCGGGGATCCCCGGGGTCCACAGCAGCGGGACCGCAGCGATCTGACATTTTATCCCCTATCCTTTGGATAGGGGATAAGATGTGTAGGGGCAGAGTACCCCTTTAAGGACCTGCTGTTAATGTCTTGGTGCCAGAACACACAGGAAACCATCAGAGCTCTTTAAAAGTCCATGCCTGTAAGTGTCTCATTTGGTACCATTTCCACCAACCTACAGCATGCAACCATATTAGTGTGGGTAACAGAGTCTAAAGTTATCCCTGTGTGTTCACCAAAGCCTACCACAAAGCTAGAAAAACCAGGTTCCTAGGGGCCCAGGTTGCATCTGCAAGGCCCTGGGAAAAAGTATAGGTGCAGGTGGGAGGATTTCTAGGTGACAGATTCCTATAATCTCTTAACAATGATATTCACTGTTTAAAGGGTTAAAGGGGTATTCCAGGAGAAAACTTCTTTTTTTTTTTTTTAGATCAACTGGCTCCAGAAAGTTAAACAGATTTGTGAATTACTTCTATTAAAAAAATCTTAATCCTTCCAATAATTATCAGCTGCTGAAGTTGAGTTGTTCTTATCTGTCTGGAAACAGTGCTCTCTGCTGACATATCTGCTTGTCTCGGGAACTGCACAGAGTAGAAGAGGTTTGCTATGGGGATTTGCTTCTACTCTGGACAGCTCCAGAGACACGAGTCATCAGAGAGCAATTAGATAGAAAAGAACAACTCAACTTCAGCAGCTCATAAGTACTGAAAGGATTAAGATTTTTTAATAGAAGTAATTTACAAATCTGTTTAACTTTCTGGAGCCAGTTGATAAAAAAAAAAAAAAAAAAAAAAAAAAAAAAGGTTTTCCCTGGAATACCCCTTTAACACCTTGTACATATGCATGTTGTATGATGTGAAATATTTATTCTTTTAGCTTTGAACAGACCAGGGGTATTCCAGGAATCTTTTTTATTTGACTATGCTACAGGGGCTGTAAAGTTAGTGTAGTTCATAGTGCCTGTACCTGTATGTGATGGTTTTCTCTTCGCTCCAAAATGTATTTTACCAGCATATAAAATGACTGTTGTCTCAGATTTTTCCCAGGTTGCAATGCGGCCAAGACCTGACTCACTAGTCAGCTGGTGACAGGGAAACTGTCTGCTTCAGTGGGTGGAGGGATCGCTTGGTGGAAGAGAGATCAATCTGCAACAGCTGTAGGCACCCTGATTGACAAAACTGATTTGAATGGATGCAGCTCATTTATGTTTCAATGGGTGGGGTGGCTGATATGTGGGAGAGAGGAAAATGGAATTGTGGGATTTGTAGTCAAAAAAAGAAAAGTCAAACAGGAAATACCAGTTCACAAAAAGCTAGCCACAGTGTTATGGTAATCTCACAACACAGCCATTTAGCCCCAAGACAAGTGCAGATCCTTCCTAAGCATGTCCATTACTGTCTGGCAGGTACGTACCAAAATCACCTTATGGTGGATTACCCCTTTAAATTGTAACATAAACCTGCCCTGTTCAATAGTGTGGATACTGATGACCCAATTAAGAACCCTTGTTTTCATTGTGACAATGTTTCCACTATGAAAGCTGACATTAGACAACAGGAAATATAGACAGAAATTAAGTCTGACCTATGTACAGTAAAATCTCCCTCAGCGGACACCTCCCAATAGGGGACAGTTTTTTATTCCCCGGAAGAGTCCCATAAGACTTAATGTATTTATACCCTCCAAATAGGGGACACTCCCAATAGTGGATGCGGACACACCGAATGGGGACAAAACACTCCTAATAGGGGACAACCAGGCTTATGTTCCGCCCCTACCTAGTACTTAGAGCCACCGTCAGGGGGGGTACAGACAATACCCCAGTAAGTGGCCCTGGCCCCCCACTGCACCCCAATGCAGCAGCTCCAGCACAAAAGCAGAAGACTGTTTAAAAAGCCAAGCAATCCATAACACTCACCAACAAGAGTTGAAATAAAGTTGGTCATACATTCACAATGATGATCATTTCACTATCACAGCTTCATCAAAGTCCAAGAGCGTTAAAAGGGAACTTCGGTGGAATTTTTATTTATTTTTTTTTAAATCAACTGGTGTCACAAAGTTAAACAGATTTGTAAATTACTTCAATTAAAAAATCTGAACCCTTCCGGTACTTATCAGCTGCTGTATGCTCCAGAGGAAGTTGTATTTCTTTCTGGGTTTCTTTTCAGTCTGACCACAATGATCTATGCTGACACCTTTGTCCGTATCAGGAACTGTCCAGAGCAGGATAGGTTTGCTATGGGGATTTGCTTGTACTCTGGACAGTTCCTGACATGGGCAGAGGTGTCAGCAGAGAGCACTGTGGTCAGATTGGAAAGAACTACACACCTTCCTCTGGAGCATACAGCAGCTGATAAGTACTGAAAGGATTAAGATTTTTTAATAGAAGTCATTTACAAATCTGTTTAACTTCCTGACACCAGTTGATTTAGAAAATGTTTTTTCCACAGGAGTACCCCTTTAACCCCTTAAGGACCCGGGCTTTTTCCGTTTTTTCATTTTCAATTTTTCCTCCTTAACTTAAAAAAATCATAACTCTTAAAAATTTTCACCTAAAATTATATATAATGGCTTATTTTTTGCGTCACTAATTCTACTTTGTAATGAAATTAGTCATTTTACCCAAAAATCTACGGTGAAACGGGAACAAAAATCAATGTGCGACAAAATTGATGAAAAAACCCTATTTTGTAAATTTTGGGGGCTTCTGTTTTTACGCAGTACATTTTTTGTCAAAAATTACACCTTATCTTTATTCTGTAGGTCCATACGGTTAAAATGATACCCTACTTGTATAGGTTTGAATTTGTATCACTTCCGAAAAAAATCATGAATACATGCAGGAAAATTTATACGTTTAAAATGGTAATCTTTTGACCCCTATAACTTTTTTCTTTTTCTGTGTTCAGGGCGCTTTGAGGACTCATTTTTTGCGCCGTCATCTGAAGTTTTTAGCGGTACCATTTTTGTTCTTATCAGACTTTTTGATTACTTTTTATTCACTTTTTTGTGGTATAAAAAGTGATCAAAAATGCACTATTTTGGACTTTGGAATTTTTTTTGCGCGTACGCCATTGAACGAGCGGTTTAAAAAGTGGTATATTTTTATAAATCGGACATTTCCGCACGCGGCGATACCACATATGTTTATTTTTATTATTATTTACATAATGTTTTTTTTTATTTTTGGAAATGCCGGGTGATTCAAACTTTTATTAGGGGAAGGGATAATTGAAAGGGTTAATGATTTTTTTACACTTTTCTTATGCAACATTATAGCTCCTATAGGTGGCTATAACATTGCATGTACTGATCTTTTACACTGATTGATCCATCTCCATAGGAATGGATCAATCAGTGTTTTCGGCGATTGAATGCTCAAGCCTGGATCTCAGGCCTGAAGCATTCATTCGGCGATCGGACATCACAGGAGAAGGTAAGAAGACCTCCTCCTGTGCTACAGCTGTTCGGGATGCCGCGATTATACCGCGGCGATCCCGAACAGCTTCCTGAGCTAGCCGGGCACTTTTACTTTAGTTTTTAGCCGCGCGGCTCAGCTTTGAGCGCGCGGCTAAAGGGTTAATAGCACGCGGCTCAGCGATCAGTGCCGCGCGCTATTAGAGGCGGGTCCCAACTTCACTATGACGCCGGGCCCGCCGCGATATGATGCGGGGTCACCGTGTGACCCCGCGTTATATCGCAGGACCGGGACTCATGACGTACGCATACGTCATGGGTCCTTAAGAGGTTAAGTCAATTGGATATGTCATCCCTTTACGATTAGTAAGGGTCCAACCTCTGGGACTTCACTTAGACTGAGAATAAAGGGGAACCCAGCCGCAATTCAGTGCTATTGCCCATTTAGAGTTCTCAGTGTTGATTTAAAGGGGTATTCCAGGAAAAAACTTTTTTTTATATATCAACTGGCTCCAGAAAGTTAAACAGATTTGTAAATTACTTCTATTAAAAAATCTTAATCCTTTCAGTACTTATGAGCTTCTGAAGTTAAGGTTGTTCTTTTCTGTCTAAATCCTCTCTGATGACACCTGTCTCAGGAAATGCCCAGTTTAGAAGAGGTTTGCTATAGGGATTTGCTTCTAAACTGGGCGTTTCCCGAGACAGGTGTCATCAGAGAGCACTTAGACAGAAAAGAACAACCTTAACTTCAGAAGCTCATAAGTACTGAAAGGATTAAGATTTTTTCATTTACAAATCTGTTTAACTTTCTGGAGACAGTTGATATATAAAAAAAAGTTTTTTCCTGGATAACCCCTTTAAGGTTGTTCTTTTCTGTCTAAATCCTCTCTGATGACACCTGTCTCGGGAAACGCCCAGTTTAGAAGCAAATCCCCATAGCAAACCTCTTCTAAACTGGACGTTTCCTGAGACAGGTGTCATCAGAGAGGATTTAGACAGAAAAGAACAACCTTAACTTCAGAAGCTCATAAGTACTGAAAGGATTAAGATTTTTTTTTTATAGAAGTCATTTACAAATCTGTTTAACTTTCTAGAGCCAGTTGATATATATATATAAAAGTTTTTTCCTGGAATACCCCTTTAACAACCACTAAAAGACATTATATACTTCAGTTACTGCAAGGGCCTCAAATAGGTGTTTTCCGAGGGTAAGCAAAATATTAACATCTGGGCCAGACTAGGAACAATTCCATAGAAAGCCAACTAACCTATCAGTATGGTTTTACAGCATTGGTGACCACATGGCAACATAGGGAGAACCAACCTAGGACACCAAGTGCCTCAAGTCACCACTTCCCACCATAGCGTCCTATATATACCGTAGTGTGTCTACTTACCAATGGGACCAAGGCCATATTAGTGAGAATTCTAAGACTATTTAGGTAAAGACTATGGCCCAGATTTATCAAACTGTATGAGAGAAAAAGTGGAGAGATTTTTCCACAACCACCAATCACAGCTCAGCTTTCACTTTACCAGAGCTTGTTAGCTGAGTTGTGATTGGTCGCTCTGGAAAAATCTCTCCACTTTTTCTCTCACACAGATTGATAAATCTGGGCCATAGGCCCAGATTTATCAATCTGTGTGAGAGAAAAAGTGGAGAGATTTTTCCAGAGTGACCAATCACAACTCAGCTAACTAGCTCTGGTAAAGTGAAAGCTGAGCTGTGATTGGCTGCTGTGGGAAAATCACTCCACTTTTCCTCTCATACAGTTATATAAATCTGGGCCTATTTGTTTTCTTTTAGCCTACTGCCAGTCTTGTCGGAACATTAGCATCGTACCAACTATACTGATCAAGATGTCCTAATCTCTAAAACATTGGCGCAGCATAACCTGAATCCATATTACGAGACGAAAATGAGATTTCCAGTAAACTCAGCCTTCTTTTAGGAAACACATTTAAATGTCTCAATAAATAGAGTCCATGGTAGTTAACTAGATTAAAGCGGGGCTGGAAAATTACAAGGCACGGAACATTATCTGCTACGTGTATAAACAAGATCACAGTTGCAAATCAGCAATTGGGATTCATTGCACTCTTAAATTAAATTTTAAAGTTTCCTTTCTGAACGGTCACCAAATCTGCAATGAAAACTTAGACACAAGACATCAAAACTATTATTGTAGGGTATTCTAGAAGTCCCAGGTCTATAAAATGGTTTGGCGGACTTTTACAAGACATAACATACTTTAACATACTTATAATTTAGGTCAGGGGATTTATTTGAAACGGATACATAACATACATTTTTTTTTGTCTGACAGTTTATCATCAGTACAAAAAAAATACAAAAACAAAAAACACCCAGACCCCGACCGATGAAAACTTATCAAAAGTTTTTTAAAGTCATAGGTTCAGTTTACGCAGCACTTTACAACTGGGGAATGTAAAATGGTAAGTAACCAAAACAAATACACAATAAGACAAAAGGAATACTGGCACAAGTTAATACACTGTTTCCAAAACAAAATCTGGGGATTGTTTCTACCCCCTTCCCTTCCCCCCTTCACCAGTAGTAATCACATTCTACTTGTTGCCATCAAGTATCGATCCCACCGCTAGTTTGTCTGTCTCCCCCGCTGCACTGTTTTATATCTACATTTACATAATAAAGAATATTTGATCTCCATGAATAGGTGAATGCTATCCTACTGTATATCCTAATTTATGGTATCATTGATCACATTAGTAATAAAGTTATTTCTTCTAAATTAGCTTTAAATGTTGTAGGTGAACTTGGGATCCATAACTGTGCAAGAACCTCTACCTATATGAGGATCTCATGGCACTATGACGGTCAGGGGCGTAGCTAGAAACCACAGGCCCCCACAATGCAAAAAAATTATTCGGGGCCCTTTACCCCCCCCCCCCCCCCTCCCAGGCAAGGCCCAGATTGGGACCAAAAATAGGCCCGGGCATTTTAGAATAAGCAGCCCATTTTTTTGATGGGGGTCCGACTGCTGGGACCCCCACCGATGACCTCGGTTCAAGTGGCTCTCCAGCTGTTGGAAAACTAAAACTCCTATCATGCCTGGAGAGCCTGATGCATTTGGGAGTTTAAGTTTTTTATCAGCTGGAGAGCCACAGATTGGGGTACAGTTTTATCCATCATTACTGCAGAACATACAAGTGACTACAGCTCTGATAGGACAGTCAGGAAAATACACAATGATATCAGTGACCTGAGTGACGTCTTCTCTGTTGTCTTTCCTTTTCTTCTTCACCTGGTCTAGGCACCAGGTCTTCTTCCAGCTACATCTTCTCTGCAGAGTCTGACACCAGAACATCATTGGTTCCCCACTCTGTCAGCAGATCCTCATCCTCTATATAAAGACAATGATCATTGTAACTCTGCCAGGCACTGTACCCTAAATATAATACTGCCACACACTGTACCCACTCAATATAATCCTGACACACACTGTACCCACTGAATATACTACCACACACTGCACCCTCTAAATATAACATTGACAAACACTGTACCTACTGAATATAATACTGCCCCACACTGTACCCTCTGAATATACTACCACACCCTGTGTCCTCTGAATATACTACCACACCTTGCGCCCATAAAGAAATTATCACACACTGTTTCTTCTTCAGCTGAATTCCACCCCTGCACTGTCCTCCCCCAGACCCCAGTGTCCCCCCAGACCACTCTTTCCTCCTCCAGACTTCTCTGTTTCACCTTCCCGACCTCTAAGTGCACTCCACACTCCTCTGCCCCCTCCCCAGATCCCAATGTCCTGCTCTAGAAGGCTGTCAGAACATGATAGGAGTTGTAGTTGTGCAACAGCTTAAATGGAGCAGATTGGAAAACATCAATCTAAACCAATATTCCTCAACTCATCAGTGATGTATTTTAGTTTTTTGCTGTCCTAGGTCGACCCATTCCCCCACTGGCCCCCACCCCTCCGCATTGGTATATAATATATGTATGACAGATGTGTATATGACTGGTGTATGTATGATAGATGTAAGTATGACAGATGTGTATATGTATGATAGATGTACAATAGATGTGTGATCTTATCATACATACATCTATCATACATACACACATCACATACACATGTCTATCATACATGCACACATCATACAAATACACACACACTTCATACATACATAATTACACACATTCATATGCACATCATACATATACACATAAAATAATCATGCATACACACATCATACATGCATACACATCGTATATACATCCCCCCCCCCCCCCCTCTCATTCTCGTTGTGCTCATCACCCTCCAATTTCCGGTGCTAGGCCTGCTCTAAAATGCATTATCTCAATAGACAGCAATGCATTTCCTAGCATATTCCACCTGAAGAATTAACATGTCCACTGGAATTTGAATTTCCGCGACAGATGTTTCTGGCACGGAAAATCTGCTGTGAGTGTGGTGTAGCAGAATCCCTTTGAAAACAATGGGGCTGTAACGAAATTTCTGAGCAGAATTTTTCTGCCAGATTCCGCACAGAAATTCCAGGGATGATGGAAGTAATTCATTGCATGTGACACAATAATATTAGATTGTAAGTTTCTGGGGTCAGGGGTGATGGAAGTGAACATTACATGTGATTAAGAAATTAAATTGTGATCTCCTGAGGTAAACATTACAAGTGATGGGGAAACCGTGGGCTCCACTTTCATGTAGAGGGGCCCCAGGGTTTAGGGTACTATGAGAATCATAAGGATCAGAGAGGAGTGTCAGAGGTTTTATAGAATTTATTGCAGGGCCAGCCCCTGAGAACAAAATCTCTCTACATCAGGGGTGAGTAACAGACCATCTGCTATACATTTCAGGGGGCTTAAATACTCTGTGGCTCTGTGCAAATAAGAGTGTACAAGTCCTGGTGAAAAAAAAATAAGAGCCTTCCGTAGCAACATTCTGTCCAGCGGCAAGACTATTACAACTGGTGCTGAGATATGGAGGGACAAGCTGTGCATAACTAGCTTGCCCCCTGACTAGTGAGCAGTTAAGGGGTTAAGAAAATACTGGCAAGGTTTTTAGCCCCCTCCCCCGCCTGTAAAACTTGTCGGTAACTGTAGTGGTATGTCCCATGGGTGGGGTGGGGGGGGAGGAGTGCACCAATCAGGGGTTTAATAGTTTCCCGGGCTTTTAGGGGCCCTCCCCTGGGTATTTATAGCTGTGGTGTCTCCCTTCCCCCCTCAATCTGCCCAGGACCCGGAGTTTTGCCCTCCCTCCCTCCCCTTTTTGTATTTCTGTTTGTCACAGCTTGGCGGTAAGAAGACCCGGGGTAGACCTCCACACAGGACGGTGCGGCAGCACCTCTCGGGTTGGTAAGAAGCCAATCGGTGTCTTTGTTACAGTTACATTGTTATTTATATAAGTCATTTTATAAATAAAGCTGTGGCCGATTCCCACCCACACAAAAGTTAAATTGTTGTTGTGTCAGTTATTATTTAATTATTTATTGTAGTAAGGGGGAGGGGTAGTTATAGCCTGTTAGGAGGTAATTGGGTCTCAACAGTCTGGAGGAAGCAGATGCTGTGGTATTCCCCCCCCCCCCTTTCGTTCACTTACCCAGTCGGGGATCGCTGCCACGGTGTGAGGCGGCGGAGGCTGCAACTCTGCAAGGGCAATCGCCTCTGCCGGGGAATGCGCAGGGACAGAGACAGGGACATGATTGGCGTGCGTGCCTGCGCGGGGCACCTCTACTCCCATTAGCCTCTGGCCTGTCCTGATTTTTAAAGGGCCCGCACCTTAGAAAAAGGTTATTAAAAAAAAAAAAAAATGCTGGCAGTGCCTGGCCTGCTGCTGCCGCATGTAGTGATGTGGCAGGGGGGCCCTTTACTTGTGGACACCTATGATTTTGAATGCACAAGTAGTCGTTTGGGCTCCCAATTCTATCTTCTGCATGATCATCCTTCTCAATCTATATCTATCTATCTATCTATATATATATAAAAAGCAAAATCATCGGTAGTTGCAGTATCTTGTAATACCGTACCTTTTTTGTTGGACTAACAAGATTTTGTAGAGACAAGCTTTCGGGATTCCTCCCTTTATCAAGTCATAAGCATAAGGAAATGCTTATGACTTGATAAAGGGAGGAATCCCGAAAGCTTGTCTCTACAAAATCTTGTTAGTCCAACAAAAAAGGTATTACAAGATACTGCAACTACCGATGATTTTGCTTTTTGCATCACTGGACTAATATGGCTACTCCTAACTAATCTATATATATATATATATATATATATATATATATATATATATATATATATATATATATATATATATATATATAAAAAACTCAACCTGTGTATGTATGTACGTGTGTATGTTCCAGTACAAATGGCTAAAGATATTACCATGAAACTTGGAACACATGTTACTTATAGGTCAACAACAAACATAGGATAGGTAATTTAACCCTTACCCACCCCCATTCGTCAGGGTCGGGGTTTTTATTTAAAGTCCCATACAAGTCTATGGGAAATAACTGCATAACTTCCAAACAGCTGGAGATATTTCGATAATACTTGGTTACATGTTACTTATATGTCCACTAAACATATAGGATAGTTAATTTAACCCTAACCTACCCTCATTTGCGAGGGTCGGGGTTTTTGTTTAAAGTCCAAAGCAAATCTATGGGAAATGTATGTTCTAGCATAACTTCCGTACGGCTGGAGATATTTCGATAATACTTGGTCTTATGTTACTTATATGGCAAATAAAAATATATAATAGTTAAAATAACCCCTAACCTACGCCCATTTGTGAAGGATGGGGTTTTTTGTTTCCAGTCCCATACAAGTATATAGGACTTCTGGTGCCTTACTCCACAACCTCTGCTCTGCATCTCCTGGTGAATACGTCAGTCCGGCTGGCAAGCCACACACCCCCACATGCCATGTCTCATCTTGCAAATACACACCCACCCTTTAAACCACACCCCTTTTATTTTCAACTTGCAATACCTTCATCACAACTCAGCCCCACCTCAGGACGTGATATGAGGATTAGATATGAGGACAGGATATGGGGTCGGGATATGAGGTCAATATAGGAGGTTGGGAAATTAGATCAGGATGTGAGGTAGGGATATGGTTACGGGATATGGGGACGGGATATGAGGAAGGGGTATGGGGACGGGATACGAGGCCTGGATTTGAGGTCGCATATGGGGACGGGATATAAGGACGTGATATAAGGACGGGATATGGGGACAGGATATGGGTCGGGATATGAGGACGGGACCTGAGGACGAGATATGAGCTTGGGATTTGAGTAGGGGATTTGGGGTAGGGATATGAGGATGGGATATGGGGACGGGATATGAGGAAGGGGTATGGGGAAGGGATATGAGGGCTGGATATGAGGTCGGATATGGGGACAGGATATAAGGACGGGATATGGGATCAGGATATGGGGTTGGGACATGAGGACGAGATATGAGCTTGGGATATGAGTAGGGGATTTGAGGACGGGATATGAGGACAAAAGCCTCCTCCTTTGTTGCTTCCCCCCCCCCCCCCCCCTCAAAAAAAAAAAAAAAAAGATAATGTAGGGAAAACCAGGCAATGCTGGGTACTAAGCTAGTACAAAATAAAAAAGAGAATGATGGAGAGCTGAGTAAATAAAGATGAAGACCGCTGAAACAAAAGCATTGCCGAATGTAGTAAACTTTTGACCAACCTTACACTTCCCAGAAATTCTGTCAGTGGGTTATGTGAGCATTAAACCACAGGCTGGATAGTTTGATATATTGTTGGCTGGATTCGAGGGATGTGATGGTGGACCATTCAGATATATCTATGTAATAAATAGGTGGCACAATATCCGTTTATGCAGCTGGTAACCTGTTTAGATTTGTGCCAGGCTGTGGGTGACTTTTACGTCTCTACTCCATATGTTGATGCCAAGATTTCCCATGTCCTGTTAACATAATTTTTTCCGTGCAAGACATCTGAGCCTCAGTGTTACACCATGGTCACAAATCATATTTTGACTACTACAGCGAATTCTAATGAAATAAAGAATCTTCACACACCCTAGAAACTCCCCTTTTACAACTTAAGCAGATGTACCATTCCATGAAGAAAGAAGCGCACTTCGGGCATAGGACTGGATTTGTACAGTATCTTGTTTTATAGGAAAAAAATTACGTTTATTTATCTATGAATTTATTTATTTATCTATTTAGCATATTCAGTGAAACATGATAGGTCGTTTAGCTGAATCTTCAAGGTAAGGCCGCATTTAGACAGAGATGTGGCTGAGCTCCGGCCAAAACCAGCAACAACATGCAAATAGTAAATCTACAGTGTTTTGCAATACTTGTTAAGCCTTGATCTGCTTAACTATGGCCAAATAAATCTCATAGGTCCCGATCAGGCATTGGAAGTATTCCAGAAGAAGAAAGAATCAAGGGCACAGAAAAACCCATTGACATTATACACTCATTGACAAAAAAACATAAAAATTATAGAAGATAGAGCTGTCAGATTGTTGCAAAACTCGGCATGCAGTTCCAGTATGTCTCAGGTGGATATATAAATTATTATGGAAGTGATCTGATTTGACATTGTATCTTGCCATAAGAGGGTGTACAAGTGCTTCCCCTCAGAGGCTACTTTTAGGTAGTGTACCTCTAGGTAAGAGATTGTTGGCTCACAAACCCTTCTGTTCTGCTGCTCACTCATTCTAACAGCAACTGCTCAGGAAGGGGCGTGTCCAACACAAGCACTCACTCACCATGCATTCACTTCCTCCCCGAGTCTGTGCTCTGCTGGATCTCTTCATCCAATCACTAAAGGCTGCTCTGATGAAAAAGAAAGTAGAAAGATTAATGTTTTGCCAAAATGTACAACATATTAAAAGTTTTCGATTCTGACAGTGCCCATTTAAGGAAAAAAAAAGACATAATTTTTATAGATGTATTACTACCTACAAAGATGTAATACACAGTAAGGGTATGTTCCCACCTGGTGTATTTGCTGCTGCGTATTTTATTTTCCCATTGAAGTCAATGGGTAGGAAAATACGCAGCAAAATACGCCAGGTGGGAATGCACCCTAACACCCCATAATTCCCTTAGTTGGTCATGTATAAATGCAGCACATGGCCGGAATTTTCGACAATCAACATTTCTGTGGCCAGGGCTGACTTTGTTCCATTGCAGATCTGTATATTGGGGGCCTTCATATACACGGAAAGCATTATACGTTCCCTCTTTGTTGTTACATGCCGGCTATTATTGTCACGGTCTCGTCCTACTAAATAAATATATTGCCTTTCCATATGTTTGATCTGAGATTCTTCCCTCTCTTTCCAGCGGATGCTTTCGAGGGAGTTAAAAAAAAAAAAAAAAAGACAAAATTGTCTCCTGATGTTCTTCAGGGAATATCTTTACCTTTGATTTATTGGGGGATTATGTCCTCCTTGCTCATCGCTCTAAATCTTTTTTGCTGAAAGGAGAACATAGGAAAACATGAAATATACAACATAAAGCCTCAGCTGTAGGTCCTCCCCACCATTACTTTATCTGACTCTCAAGATGGAGGCACTTGGGGGAGATTCATCAAACATTGTGCAGAGGAGCAGTTGCCCATAGCAACCAATAAAACTCCAGGTTTCATTTTTCAGAGGCCTTTCTCAAAGCTGAAATCTGATTGGTTGCTATAGGCAACTGCTCCTGGTTTGATAACTCTCCCATATTTACTGGCAGATACAGCCTAAAGTGGCCATATACGTAAGGGAAGTGGCCTCCAAACTGTGGACCTCCAAATGTTGCAAAACTACAACTTCCAGGATGCCCGGACAGCCGTTGGCATGCTGGGAGTTGTAGTTTTGCCAAGGCTGGAGGGCCACACTTTTTCATTAGGGTATATGCACACTGAGGTAGATGCACACTCATTTTTCAGAGGCCTTTTTTCAAAATAAAAGCTGGAATCTGATTGGTTGCTATAGGCAACTGCTCCTGGTTTGATAAATCACCCATAAGATGTTTACTGGCAGATCCAGCTTAAAGGAGTACTCTGGTGCTCCAGTGTTCTGGCCGGAGACCGTGCTGGTGACATCACGGCGACGCCCCTCATGACGTCACACCACACCCCCTCCATCCATGTGTATGGGAGGTGGCGTGACGTAATGACCACTGCCGCAGCGGGAGATTGCGGAGGGGCCCCAGCAGCAGGACCCCATGATCAGGCCTCCTATCCCCTATCCTTTACATAGGGGATAAGATGTCTAGGAGCGGAGTACTCCTTTAAAGTGACCCCATACTTGAGGGAAGTGGTCTCCAAACTGTGGACCTCCAGATGTTGCCAAACTGCAACCCCCTGTATGCCAGAATTGTAGTTTTGCAACAACTGGAGATCCACATTTTGGAGACCACAGCATAAAGGTATATACACACTGAGAAAAGGTATATACACACTGAGAAAAGGTATATACACACACTGAGAAAAGGTACATACACACTGAGAAAAATGTAAATTTGGAGCTTAAAGCCTTACTCTCACCATGGTCCGACAGCAGGTTAGATGAAACTTTCTTTGCAATCTTGTAGCCCAAGACTTAAAGTGATCATAAGGATTCCCGGAAGTCCAATGCAAGTCTATGGAACTTTGGCATGGGACTTCCGGTAATCCGTCTGATCAAGTTAAGTGCATACAAAAAAAAAATATGTATAAAATGCCTCATCACATCCAATTTACGTCACGGCCAGATTGGTTAAATATAGTGAAAGTGCATCATCACCCTTCTTTTCCAACAACTCCGTTTCAATCCTACATTTTGAATATGTCTGCACTAGCTCTTATACTGCTCCCAGCTTAATGTATTCTGTGTATTCTGACCTCAGCTTGTAGCCCATTTATTCTCTGCTTATGATTTGGTATCTTTGCCACTATCTTGGTTTGGACCTGGCTTGTTCACAAGGCAGATTTTCCTCATGCATTACCACATGTAAATCCACATTTTCTCATCAATTTTAAACAAATACACTTCAATGGGATTGCGCAGTTCCATTCGCACTGCAGAATGTGTAATAGGTGTGGAAAGCATGCGTAATTAGTGCGGAAATTGTGCAGAATTTAACCTAAGCTTTAAAAAAAATAAAATAAAATAAAATGCCCACCTTTTTAACTGTACTGGAATCATGCAGAAAGCATCCGGAAATTCTGCATGAATTCCTCCAATGCTGGACAGATGCGGACATGGAATTCAGGAAAACATGTGGAAATTGTGCTGTGTGACCATAGCCTTAGACTACTCTCTGTTTGCCTGTTTATCCTGTCTTTTGTTGCTTGTACTTGCCTTTTAACCCTTTGTACCCTGACCTGCTTCCCTGAAGTCTGTACTGTGTTGTTTATTGTTTTGGACCTTGTCACACCCCTGCACTTACTGAGAAGAGGGACCGCCGTCCAGTTGAGGATCTGTTTTTTTAAGATGGATACTCAAGTAGGCAGAAAATGTGGCTGTGGGTGAGCTCAGGGGCTTCTGATCTGATTCAGGGCTTAATATATGAACCTGTGGCTGTCTAGATTTTCTTTATTCTCTCTTTTTTCAATATTTAAATTATATATGGACTGTGCAATAATGGCCAGTAAGCCTGATAACACAGTATGTTTAAAGTGAGTTCTCAATAATGCTCTGGAAATAGATCACTTCTAAGAGCAAGTGAGCATGATAACCTTCAAAATGAAGATTCATGAAAAGGAACCAGACATAGCTTATCTTGTTCAATAAATCATCTCGTATGAGCTGCATGACTGGAGCTTTAATTCTCCAAGACCCCAATACAAAATCTTTAATAGGTCATCCACCTACCATGTGTCCCTTATAGGTATCTTCCTACATGCCAAGTGTGACCTTCCTGGGTATGAGTGCTAATTCTGTACCCCTATAGCTACGCTTTTACACACAACTCTTTCTGACCATGTTTTTTTTGCTAAAATAGATGAATATGGGACCAGACAACATTTCAAAAATTTTTGGATTTTTGCCATGTGCTCCTAGACTGTCTTATTCTCTCTCGCCGCAACATATATCTTCCTATGGAATTCATTAGCATGAAATATACACATTGAAATTCCTCCAGGATTCAAATGAAGAAAAATGAATCTGCATTTTCCAACAGTTGGACATTCAGTATAAATCTTCTTTTTTTTTGTTTTTTCAATATACGGTATAAATATATTTGCGGCTGAGCGGACAGAGAAGTATGTTGTTGCAAAAATCTGGATGGAAACCTTTCCTCTAGCCAAGGTCAACTCATTAAATCATATAGGAGACTGATTAGAAATGAAAGCCTTGTCATTCCATTATCGGCCATATACCTTAACATGTTTTTCTAGAACATAAAAGAACGAAATCCCAGTAAGAAGAGAAGATGTGATACGAAGCCTTAATCCGGGCAGTTGTCAACTTTTTAACTCTTACATGGTGCAGAAACCGTGCAATAATCATTGTGTCAGAAGTCAAAGTGTTTGTACAACCGGTTATTTTTGTATATTCATACAAGGCAGATTTGTTGTAGAAATTTCTGTGACTTCAAATCATTTCCATTCTGACTAGAGTTGTTTTGGTGGATTTCGGCAAACCCCATGGTCACAGAAATCTGTGCAACAAATCTTCTTGGTGCCTAATTCCGCTTGATGTAATGTATCGAATGAAACAACTTTGCAAATATTCTTGGTTCAATTTAGACCCCCATCAAGATGGAGACTCATCGAACTATGTGTTCACAAGTCTGTCAGATGAATGTAGCGTAAGTCAGTATTCTTCGTTATCAGCAGGGCTCAAGTCCTGCAGGAACGCATAGGAATGGAGTTCCTGCACTTTTTCCACAGCATGAACACTGTTCCCATTAGCAGGAGTCCAGCCATTGAGTGGAAATCTTTTTTTCCAGGACTTGACCCCTGGTTATAAGGGTTGGTAACAATAGTATAATTATCATGCACGTTTGAAAGAAGTGTTGCACTCAAGTTCTCTTCCATAAAGATGTGACTACCCAGGCTATTTGTAGCAAAAAAAAATTATCTTTTTAAAGAATATGTTTATAGTGGCTATCTTAGGAGCTAACAAGGTTTGGAGGACAGTTCTATGGGCTGCAGCTGAAGTGCAATAAAGGAGTAGATTCTGTTTAAGTATAGGTCTATGTGTCTTGGGGGGGGGGGGTGTACACCGAGGACCCATGCCGGAGTGAGTGCTATATTTTAGGGGGTGCTGTAGTTGGTAAATGTATGGATTCTGGACCTGATTGTTTGGATTTGGTGGCATTCCCAAAAACAATGATAGTGATAGTTCCCACACCTGCAACATGTTGGGCAAGACAGGTTGCACATCAGAAAGTTTCTTTAAACCTGTATGTCATCTTTCAATATTAAGGGAATATGCCTGATAGTCTTATTTAGAGTGTTTAGGATAAGGGTTGGGGTGAGTTCAGGATGATGTTCAACCCATTTATTTATTGCCAAAGTAGTTGTAGCATAGTCTATCTGTGATCGCAAAAATGAGAAGTGTGCTAAAATTTTTGCAAAAATGTATGGCACACATTAAAGGGGTATTCCAGGAAAAAAACTTTTTTATATATATCAACTGGCTCCAGAATGTTAAACAGATTTGTAAATTACTTCTATTAAAAAATCTTAATCCTTTCAGTACTTATGACCTTCTGAAGTTAAGGTTGTTCTTTTCTGTTTAAGTCCTCTCTGATGACACCTATCTCGGGAAACACCCAGTTTAGAAGCAAATCCCTATAGAAAACCTCTTCTAAACTGGGCGGTTCCCGAGACAGGTGTCATCAGTGAGGATTTAGACAGAAAAGAACAATCTTAACTTCAGAAGGTCATAAGTACTGAAAGGATTAAGATTTTTTAATAGAAGTCATTTACAAATCTGTTTAACTTTCTGGAGCCAGTTGAAATATAAGAAAAAGTTTTTTCCTGGAATACCCCTTTAAGTCAACGAACACAGCCTGAGCCATTCTGTTAACTCTAAATGGAGGGAAAAAAGCGGAGGTAGCACCGGGTGCGGTGTAGGTCTTTAGCCGGTGTAGGTGGGTACCCAGGTGGGGGTAGCGTATTCCTTGCTGGTGATGGTAGCTTGGTATGCAGGCCAGCAGCGTGAGGATGGAGCCCAGAGGAGAGTCCGTAGAGTAATGCAGAAGTATAGGAGAAAAAAGCTGCGATGGCGCTCCTGCAACCACCTGCAATTGAAAAAGGGAGCTGTGACTCCCGAAATGCGTCTTGCTTTATATTTATTTATTATTTTCTTTGATTTCTTATGCTGTAAGAATAACTCATTTTGCATCAATACCCACGACTTGGGACGTCCCGTCTCCGCCCCCGTGTGACATCACGCTCTGCCCCCTCAACGCAAGCCTATAGGAGCGTGACGTCACATGGGGGTGGAGACATGACGTCACACTCTTTCGCTCGCGTGGTCGGGATCCGAAGCCTCCAGCGTTGCCGGAAGCCGTTGAGGTGGGTGCTGCAGCCGAGATCCCGGGGGTCCCCAGAAGCGGGACCCCCGCGATCTGACATCTTATTCCCTATCCTTTGGATAGGGGATAAGATGTCTAGGGGCGGAGTACCCCTTTAAGATTTTCTCAGGACTTTATTGTATCCCTTCATCACTCCTCTCCACACTGCTTCCTCAGCTCCAACTTACTTGACCCCTCTCTGACTAGACTAGTTAAGGCAAACAGCAGGGGTTCCATCTGAGAATAATGATCACATGACCTCCTCTGCATTTTCCCCTTAAAGGCATATTAGCACTTAATAAGACCAGCATAACACAGATATTAGAAATCATCATATAACAAGACATACTGTAAAATAACACAGTACTGGGAGCAGTGGGACCTAGGCCGGTAAAAGGTATTCTGGTGCCCTGAACAAACTCCCATATGCCAGAGATAATAATACCACCACACAGTGACTGAATAATACTGCTTTACTATTAACTAAAGGGAACACACTATACACAGACGAGGTCTTGCCATGCTTCCAGCACCCTGTAGACTACAGGCTCAATGCAGGCTACAGGGTTCATTGTAACCAGCAAGTGCATCCTAAGGATGCAATTGCAGTTAATTGCAGCACTAGTTAGCCCTTGGATCCAGGGCAAATGCCCTGATTTTCAGGTCCAAATGATTTCTAGCAGTTGCATGCCTCCGGACAGGGTAGGCAGTGATGCCAACCTCTTGCCTGGCCCTGAGGAAGCACATTCTAAAAACCCTGCCTTTGGCATTGTCAGAGCTTGTGCCACCACTGATCTTATACACTACAATAAAGCCAGGGTTACATAATCATCATTATAATAACATGTACTCTCTTCAATGAAACAGCAGCTACAAACATCACTGAAAAAACCTATTCATTTTTAACGGAAAAAGTCTTGTATGCAAACTTGACTAGGAAAGATGCTTAAATAGTAGATAACTAGGAGCAAACAACTTCCTTCTGTGAGTATTTTATAACCAGTTTTAGTAACAGGTTATAGGCTGAAAGCCTTTATAGTCTTGGTTTTATTTATGCAGCCAATTTTTAGATTAATGTGTTTTAATCCACGACCACCCAACCTTCCAAATTCTTACCATATGCACTAGCACTGAACATCCCATGTATACCGTCTATCCATGCGTGTATGTCTCTAGATATATAATTACCAAGGATCATCTTTACCTGTAAACGCAGAAACTAATGGTTTAAGGAAGTTATATTAAGAATGCCTACATATTTTTATAGTGTACCAGTTGTTAGCAAAAAGTTTTGTAAACTGTAGATAATACCATAATATGTATATTTGTAATATACATTGGTTAAAAAAAATTGTATATTTTTGTCCCTGCAGCTATTGCCTGTGTGTCTCTATGAGGAGTCCAAATACAGGAAGTGAGGGTGGTACAAGCAGGGCTCTGTGCAGGCTCTTGGCTTGTCAATCATCCTGCTGTGTGAGCCAGGGGCATGTCATAGAGCCTCACTGCACAGAGCTCTGCTTGTCACCAGTGTACAGGGCCCTGCTTGTCCCCAGTGTACAGGGCCCTGCTTGTCCCCAGTGTACAGAGCCCTGCTTGTCATCAGTGTACAGAGCCCTGCTTGTCCTCAGTGTACAGAGCCCTGCTTGTCCTCAGTGTACAGAGCCCCGCTTGTCCTCAGTGTGCAAAGCCCTGCTTGTCCCCAGTGTACAGAGCCCTGCTTGTCCTCATTGTACAAAGCCCCGCTTGTCCCCAGTGCACAGAGCCCTTCTTGTCCTCAGTGTACAGAGCCCCGCTTGTCCTCAGTGTACAGAGCCCTGCTTGTCCCCAGTGTACAGAGCCCTGCTTGTCCCCAGTGTACAGAGCCCCGCTTGTCCTCAGTGTACAGAGCCCCGCTTGTCCTCGGTGTACAGAGCCCCGCTTCTCCTCGGTGTACAGAGCCCCGCTTCTCCTCGGTGTACAGAGCCCTGCTTGTCCCCAGTGTACATAGCTCTGCTTGTCCCCGATGTAAAGAGCCCTGCTTGTCCTCAGTGTACAGAGCCATTCTTGTCCCCAGTGTACAGAGCCCCGCTTGTCCACCCACACTTCCTGAATTTGATTCCATGAGTGGAATTCCGTGCGTTACCATCAATGTGAATGGGTCTTCCGTGAGTCCCATTCACACTGCGGAATTTCAGTGGCAGACAATTCCACCGCTGAAATTGTTCAGTGCAAAGAAAAACATGTTCATTCTTT
Source organism: Hyla sarda (assembly GCF_029499605.1). NCBI lineage: Eukaryota > Metazoa > Chordata > Amphibia > Anura > Hylidae > Hyla > Hyla sarda. The sequence goes on along the minus strand of NC_079199.1, from coordinate 28,191,822 downwards.
GTTGGGAAGTCCGCGAGCACTGCATAGCTGTCAATGGTGACCGCGCAGTGCCGCGCGGTCCTACCGCCGAAGTATTTTCGTCGGCAGCCGCCAGACGGAATCTCTGCTTTCTGAATTCAGCGAGCGGAGATTTCGCAGTGTGAACATACCCTTACATAGACACACAGACAATAGTTGGAGGGACAAAAATATACAAATTTTTTAACCAATGTATATTACTAATATACATATGATGTTATTTTCTACATTATATAGGAAGTTTTTGCTAATGACAGTGTACACTTTAAATATAAGCTAAAATTAGGAAGTAATCTATATAGAACATGGACTCTTATCATGTAAGCGAACAAAAGTAAAAATAATGAACTATAGCATAGTAAAGACATTTATACACGTTTTATGAATTATCTTCACAAAGAGGGAGCTTGTATTATATTGGCAAGCAGAGGATTTAAGGGAGCCATGTTTCTAACTCTAAACTTTCAGATACAATTCAGTTTCACACTGCTGTCTATTAGATGATAGGGCAAAGAGACATGTTATCTTTCATATATATGTCTGAGCTTCCAAAACATTGAAAAATGCTTTTATTCTCTGGTGTCAAGTGTCAGAGACATGTTTCCAAGTGCTAAGGGCTGGAAAACCTTCTCTCTTCCCCTCTCATTCCTGTTCCTGCTTGATTGACAGTCAGGGCTCAGATTTGGAAACAGGGCTCAGCTTCCAGCTGACTATCAATCAAGCAGGCACAAGGATAAGAAAGGGAGCGAGAATGCATTTTTAGCCCTCAGAGCAGTCATTCTCTTTTCTTTTCTTCTCCATCTAGCCCAGACCACAAAATAGACTTTACCTGGCCACTGCCACAAAATCTGTCAGACAAATATTTTAGGTCCACATTTTGCCAGTGAGAAACAAGGTTTGCTCATCTTAGAATCAAGGGAAAGTGTCTTGAATTCCCCAGTGCCAGTGTGCCCTCTGGGCCAGGTACACGGTAGTACCTGAGGCAGGCACCTACCTTTGCCTACCTACATCCTTGCCCTGACACCACCCCTTAACCTGCTGACCAGTATAAAAGAAGTTACAAAGCTGCTATGTTCAAAGGGTTAAAATACAATTTCTCACTGTATTTCTACATAACCGTGTCTATTGGTCTCCCAATCTGTCAGTGTATTACAGATAGTTATTCGTTTATTTTTAATATACTTTAATAGTGTTCTAAGAGCTTAGTCATTTTCACTGTATGAAAAGAAATACTGTGTCAGATAATTTAGCCCATATGTTAGTAGTTTTATCTGAACTATTGGAAAATATCTGAACTATATTCTGAAAAATCACATTTAAATAGGAATGCAATACTGTTTGACCTCTATTCCGAACCATTCAAGTTATCATATATGAAGTCATCAGGTTAGGGTCGGCACAAAGGTCAGCAGATTTATTGCTGTCCAAAATCATCTTCTTGATTTTATTATATAGTAAAGATTTTTTGTTACATATTTTTCCATTTACTTATGTGATCTAAAGTCAATGATTTGGCCTGATATCACGCGATGACATCATTTTATCACTCCTGATTTGGATTACCCCATGTGACTGTATGTTCTAAAAACAGACAATCTAAATTCAAGTAAGAATTCGACTGAATAAGAGATAGCCTCTTTAGGCAAGTAAATCGGAAATGTAGCCTTAACCTGAGCACACAGTGCTTCTCCTGCCACCCATAAGAAATAGAAGCAGGTTATTCAATAGGGAATTGTTTGGGAGGGGTCTTGTCTCACAGTTGTGTACCAATTCGATTTGGCTCTATTTGTGACAGATGGTAGATACAGTGACCCGCATATAATGATCTTTGGGGGTGGGGAATTTACTTACTTTAATTTTTGTACCTTATTATTGGGGAAGCCATATTGTCTAATCTTCTCTGCTCTGTTAACAGCGTTTAGAGATATGCTTTACAGTGGCTGCATAGCAAGCAATAGAATGGAGGGGACTGTTTGACTTCTAAAGGATAGCTTTCTAGTCATACTCTGTGACCTGTGCAGATGCCACACATAGGAGAAATGATCTTTGACCATGGAGCAAAAAAGAAGCCAATTAACAGATAATTATTATTATTTTTTTTTTTTAAGTTTAATATTTTTTTTTTTACCATAAAATAAAACATACATTTTCCAAGTTTGGTATCATTTGAATCGTACGGAGCTATAGAATAAAGGTAGCATGTCAGTTTTACTGTATTGTAAACCCAGAGGCCATCGCATGTTGAAGGCAGCATCAACATACGATGCTTATGTATGTCGGGGCCATCGCATAAACGGCTATCCTACAGCGCAGACTGCTTCAGCTTCCACCGGATAGCAGTTTATGGTGCCCCGTGTGGTCCGCTGACAATCACTTGCCTGTCCTCGGGGCTCCGGCGCGTCCTCTTCGGGATCCCCTGCATCGTCGTCATCACATCGCTGCGCACGCAGTCCCCTCATCCAATAGGAGCGGCGTGCGTAGCGACGTGATGGCGGTGACGGAGAGCGAGGATGCCGGGGAAGCAGAGGCCTTGCCGGAGTGTCGGGGACACCCCTGGGATGCGGCGACAGCGATGGAAGGCGACATCCAGGGCAGCGGTGACGAACGGTGACGGTCTGGAGCGGCAGGGACACGTGAGTATAACCTCCAATACCAGTGGTCTTCAACCTGTGGACCTCCAGATGTTGCAAAACTACAACTCCCAGCATGCCCGGACAGCCGTTGGCTGTCCGGGCATGCTGGGTGTTGTAGTTGTGCAACATCTGGAGGTCCGCAGGTTGTAGACCACTGTCCTATACTCTACATTGCACGGATCCCTCAACATACGATGGTCCATTTGGAACGGATTACCATCGTATGTTGAGGGACCACTGTAAAGTGTGCCAATTAAAAATGTACAACTTGCCTCACAAAGGGCGCCTAGTGCATTATCTGAGACACTATCAGGAGAGACCTATAGGATAGATATATACTGCTCACCTTGAGTGCATATAAAATATGCATAGAACCCGCAGTTGGGGTAAGGAATCCATCAGAGGAAGCACTGCTGAGCCATAGGGTAGTGAAGAGCCAGGGAAACCAGTCCACAGGAGAAGATGAAGAGCCAAAATGAAAAAACCTTCTTTAGGCACTGCAAGTCGAGAAGACACTCATAAAGATGATAAAATCTGTAAATATTTCTTCTAGAAACATCACCAACTTGTTTCGGGGAATAACAATTCGGATTAACCAGTGAAAAGGTAGTTCGGGACGCTATAATTAAGGGAAGCCTAACCTCTCCCATTTCATACTTGGCACTTTATTGGTGATGTTTCTGGAATAAGTACTCATCTTAACTGATGTTATCATCTCTTTGAATGTCTCCTGGACTTGCGGCACCTAAAGAGAGATTTTTCACCTTCCTCACCTAATGCAACTCAGTATAATAAAAAAAAAGTTCTGGGTCTTAGAAGCCACAAATTAAATTTTGAAGGGTTAATAACTTTGCATGCCAAGGTGAGTAAGTGTGTGTATTTCTTCACGTGGTGCTTACACTCAATGCTAAATAAATTAAGATGTTTTGAATATTTTGGTTCCATTTTTATCATTACCCTATTATTAAGGCTCCTTTAACGCTGCCGTTGTGACATGGCAGTGCAACACACATTAGGGAACCTGGGGAGAATGGCGAGAGAAAATAATACTGCAAGTGCAATCTTTTTCTACTACTATTCCCGTTAAAAAACAACAGCGCCCACTGACCCCATAATAGTAAATAGGATAAGAATAGGATCCGTTGTTGCCGGTTGTACACTGTCCTGATAATGTTTATTAAAGACAAAAAAAAGAAGAGCCTAACGGATGTTTTCCGACAGGGCACAGCGGCAGTGTGAAAGGGGCTTAACATGTTTTTCATTCCTACGATTTCCATAATTCCATGACTTTTCCTTCTTGTTGTTCAAATTTTAATTTTAAAGAGTGTAACATATCATAAAAAAAGACAAGAAAGGTACACGTGTAAATATTAAATATATCTGTAAACTATAACTTAATGCCATCAAATGGTTATTCCCATCTTGTAAAATTATGACATACACACATATATATATATATATATATATATATATATAAACAATTGCTTTATGATCAGTGAGGATCCAACCTCAGAGACCCTTTCCAATTTTACGGGGTATTCTGGAGTTTGGATATAAATGTATTAAAAAAATAAACTTACTTCCCTCTTGTCTCCAGATTGTCCATCAAAGCTCCTGCTCTTCTCCATCCAGTTCCCTGATGCTTCTGTCTTGTACCTGCTTTTGGGATGAGCTGCCCACTCAGCCAATCAGTGGATGGTGGGACACTGTGGCCAGTCATTGCCTGAGTGGGCCGTTCCTGCACTGAGCACTTGTTTCGCAAGTAGGAAGAAGACAGAATCATTGATAGACTGGAAGGAGAAAAATGAGAGCAGTGGGGTGCAATCTGGAGACAAGGAGTAGGTAAGTATTGCCTTTTTTTCCTATTTTTATGGGCCCCAGCTACATATAATTTTTTTACCCAAATACCAGATTACCCCTTTAATGTAGGGTCACACGTAACGGATTTTTAGCGTATTTTACACTGCGGATCTGCCGGTGACCTGACCCATTTTGTGCCTCCAGCTATTGACACCCCCTGCCCCCGCTCCTGGCCTGCTCGCAGCGGCAATCGAGTCGCCGAGTGCACTCTGACATTGCAGAGCAGCCGCGATGTCTGAGTACACTGCACATGCGCAGTGCACTCAGACATCGCGACTTTGGGGGTATGGGTGGCAACAGCTGAAGGCACAAAATGGGTTGGGTCACCCTAAAGGTGTTGTCCATCATTACAAAAACACCCCAACACATGTAACTAAATTCCATTGAAATGAATGGAGCCGAGTTGTAATTCCACACATAACCTGAGAACAGGTGTGGTTCAGTTTTCAGAAGAAATTAGCTCTGCTTTTCTTTTGCTGGATAACCCCTTTAGTTGGCTACAGTCACTTAAATGGGGCCATGCTCAAGTTCTCTGCACAAATGCTGGCTGGGTCATACAATGCTAAACCAGTGCTGCGGCCCCCACATTATCACTGGTGGTGGGATTTTCCAGAGGATGGACTTCAACTGATCATAAAGTCACGGCCATATGTAAGATGACTGGAATTCTCATACTCGTCCATTCTCTGACAATTTATTTATATTATCTCGTGATAAAAGACTTTCAGGCATTGTTGTGTTTTCTGTCCTATTGGTTTGGCTGCAGTCGTCTGACTGTCTAATATTTTCTTCATAGTGTTTTACAATTTGTTCACAATGTGAAGGCAGATATTTCTTTTGTTGTAGGCAGCAAAACAAGGCACAGAGCTCTTGTCGGAACTTTGGACTAAGTCCCAGATATATCATAGGATTGTAGAAACTTGCTGACTTGGCAAAGAGTGTGGCTACCAGTGTGGTAGAGGCTGGTACTTGATAGCCACAAGCAGACCACATGGATATAACAGCGTAAGGAGACCATGCTAGCACAAATGCTGTGCAGATAACAAATGACACCTGTGGAGTAGAAGAAATACATATACAATATAGGTCAGTTTGGTGGCAAAAAAAGAAAAATTGTCTTCTCACATAAAAATCGCTATTTGCCCTATTTTTCACTTGGGTTCTCCTGTTGGATGTAAAATATGTGTGTATGTATGTATGTTATGCATAGATGTAAGTAGCTGTGGGCATTTATGTATTATATTTAGATGTTTGTATGATGTGTATAATTAAAAGATATATATATATATATATATATATATATATATATATATATATATGTATATACACACACACAAATATATATGTGGTAATTGGGTGTGATGAGGGCAGATATTGTTACCCTAGGGGCAGATGGCATTAACCCCTTGTATTAGTGACGCCAGGGTGTGGTTTATCCTCGATACCACCCGAAGGTATACCGCTGGATCCTGGGCAAGGCACGGGGACAATAATGACTCCGACGCCAAGCTATGGATAACGGTAGCTTTACTGAAGGTAGACAGATGGTACAGTCTATACAGTTCAGCCAGGGCTCACGGAGGTGACCAGTGACTCAGAGACCTTAAGGGCTTGCTGGGACTTGTAGTAGATACGGTCAAATTAATGCAGGCTATGCTGACTTGACAAATGATGACTGTGACTGATTTGACTGGTGACTGACAATACTGTGACTGTGGCTTACTTGTAGCTGCTTGTGGCTGCAGACTGGACTTGAGGCCTCCTATGACTCTGGACACTCTTTAGGACTCGACTGCACCTCAGCAAAGACTTGTAAGGAAAGAGCTAGCTCCACCCAGGACTTATAGGGCTTATATGGGGGAGACTAGCAGGGAGCCCATAGGTCACCCCTGCCATCACCTGGTCACTGGTACCACCTGGGTAACAATCACATGACATATCACATGGTATAACTCTTAAAGCAACATTATATTTTATAAAACTTTACATGGTAATACATATTTACAATGGGGAAACAAGTGTAGTGGGCCCTTGGGACACTTAAGGAGGCTGCCTGACAGGACAGCAGTACCACGGGGCAACACCTCCCGTACTAGGCCATCACAAACTCCCCCTCTTGAATACAGCTGTCCTCGGCCCCCAGTCCTGGAGGGCGGACTACTAACAGTGGCCACTGAGGCTTAGTGACAGTTCCTGGGGCATATTGGTATAAAATGTCCTTCACAGGTCTGGATAGTTAATAACAACAGGGGATGAGTCTATGTAGCACTTTAGAAATGTCCATACATACTCCTTTGGGAAATAAATTGGTAGACATGTGGGATTCATTACACTGAAAGACAAATTGCAGATTGGGCTGCCGGAGGCTATTTACCCAATGCCTTAGCTACAGGGGCCCTTCGGTACTAAAACACTTCTCCCCAGAACTTTATACATATTTTATACAACACACCATTGCTACCTCTATATACAACATTTCTGTCCCTGTATGTGCTTTACTTAGGTTGCAGGGGAACCCTCTGGCCAAGAGAGCACCCTGTACACGGGGACAGGAAAAATGTTAGATACACATAAACATTTCGACAATATGGACTGGTAATGGACACATTCCTGTCCTGACTGTCCATACAGTCCTGACTAGACATTTTGACTGACACATATATAGATTAGACGGACTAAATTAGTTGTACTATGTATGATACTGTTTTTACTCCCTATATCTAGCGGGAAGCTGTCATGGCGGTAAGGTAGTGGCTACACTTCTCCTGATCAGGTCAGGATACCTCCTATATAAATTGCCATGAACAAAAGACACTGTACACCTTGACATTTTTGTACAAACAAATTATATACATTTCATTACAGCACACCACAAATATTACAGTACACTTACACCAATACTCACTTGCACAAAGATAATAGCAAAATATATTACTCTAACGGTATATGCATATATTATTCTTTTGTTCCTAGTACTGATCCACAGCTCTTAGTAAAGAATCATGGCTAAATGCCGGGCACATACACTTACGCAAATGGTTACATATAAACTTCTTGACAAGTTCGTCAGGCACTTCTTAAATGTTGCATAACCTGTAGACAACAAAAGTACTTCACAAAGTAAAGTTAGTGACACATAGCAGAATTATCACTGGTAGGCTTCTTTAACTTGGAAACTTGCCATCCCAGCCTCATCTGTCGGACTACTTCAAAGGCTGGGACATGTAGCAGATTCCACGGGACTGTGCCCCCTCTAATGGACTCACTCGGGTGTTCCAGATCACCCAGGACAAAGTAGACTCTGTAATGGTGGGGCTGATGGTGACCACCAATTGTACTGCAGCAGCTTGTGCCACTGGGGGAACAGCAGTTGGTGCCTGTTGGGGTGGCCAAACCTCCTCTGCAGGAGTAGGCCGAGGCACTTCAGTTGGTGCCCGCTGGTTAGGCCAAACCTCCTCAACCACAGGAGTAGGCCTGGGCACATTCACAGACGAGTTTGGCAGGTACTTTGGCGCTATGATAGGCAATTTGGACATGTAGACCTACTCCTCCTGGACGGTACCTCTGACATTAGGCAGCAGCAACCCAAAGGGATCAGCGTCCCAGTCGTCCGATGGGAAGTATGCAAACGGAATCTGGGTTGGATTCTTCGGACGGGTCACCACAGCCGCCCACTCTCCTCTCAAGCTCTGTACAGGAGTATACTTCACGATCTCCCCGCTCTCTAGAGAATGCAGTGGTGGGGGGAGATAGTCTCTCTGCACTGCCCGACAATTGACCAAGATGGTCCCACCATGTCTACAGTCCATGAGGGTTCCAAACCCCTGCACTTTGTCCAATTTTATGACCGTGGCTCTGCGACTTTCCAGAGGTGGCTCTCCCTCTCGGGGATGTTCTAGCTCCCTAATGTACAGGGCCTCCAATGCTTTTGTGTCCTGCTGCTGTGCTTGTCGCACCTTATACAGCAGCAGCTTTGAGCCATATCTTTTCATTCTCTGTGCCCTCAGCCCCTCTACAGTCTCGGCCACCTGAGCTTCTCTTCTGGCCCTCTCAGACTGGGGGATGGGACTTTCCTGGCAAGGGAAGAAGGTGCTCCCTCATATATTGTATTGGTCCAGGCTCATCGCCAAACAACCACTTTGGTAAAGGTGGGGACCGGGGACATGTTACAGACTTATGGGCCTGAGAGGTTTGCTTTGGGCTAGGGGTAGAAGGAAGGGTAGAGAAAGCAGCCTCAGCCAGGGTACTCACTTCTGACTCCTTGGTGTGAACTTCGGCCTAGGAACCCCAGGTTCGGTGGTGAGGGGACAGCCGCACTGGTGATAATGCACAAGAAGATGCCAACGTTCCCTTCGCCGGGGTCGTGGTCAGTCTCCATCATCTCCGGGCAGCGGGACTTGGTAGCAGGCCTCTTTGGCCCCAATGGAGATCTTTTGGAGACAGTCAGCTAACTCTTGAAACAGGTACACTGTGGCGACTTTCCGGGCCTCCGGCGCCATCTTGGGACTCTGTACGTGTGCTTGCCTGTTCCACCATGTTGCTCCACTTGCTGACTTCCGGCAAACTAAGAGGATCCGGCAGCTCTGCTCTTTTTATGCAGGGCTTACGGAAAATGGCCGCCAGCCGTAAGTGCATCAGAGGTACAGCGCTGATTCCCCCCCCCCCCCCGGCAACAAGAGGCGGATCATTACAGTTCCACTTTGGCATTGATACAGCAACATGGTTTCCATGCCCAGGGGCGGGACATTGACAAACATATAGTAAACTGAACCCCAGGGCCATGGCCCGGGGTATAACAACCCTATTGATATACCCTTAAAATCTAACTTTTATTGTGCACCAAGATAAAAAAAAAAATTTAAACTTATTCCAATTGGGACAGTGAACTGTATATGTATTGGAGATTTATACTCCAGTAAAGAATACACAGGTACTGCAGATACCATTATGTCCCACTGGATAGTGTTTAAAATGTAACACTATATTGCCAGCCTCTACATGTTTTGCCATTACAACGGCGTTCTCAAGAGGCAAATAGTGGCCCATGGCAGTCCCGGTCTCCAGCCTATACCAGGTGTCACCGTCCATAAACTCATTGTGGGTGAGGATGAAGAGAAGGGACTCAATCACAAAGTCGATGAATTCGTCCGTCTTGTCGGTTTCAGTCAGAATTTCACGGATAGCCTGTACACCCGCATCCCTCACGATGCGGGTGTACAGGCTATCCGTGAAATTCTGACTGCGGGTATACAGGCTCTCTACGTCCACGGAAGTGAGTTGGTAAGTGTTCTGCCAGTGGAAACCGTCCAAATGTGTCAACAAGTCACCTGTGTCCTTTACATATGATACTTTCGATGGCAATAGAGACTTCAAAAGCCATTCTAAATACTGAGAAAGGTGTTCGGTCGCAGAGCCAATCCCCGCCACTATGGAGCATCCTGGGTGTTGCCTCTGCGACTTATGCACCTTCGGTAAATTGTACCACCTTGAAAATTGGGGGTTCCTCTGGATTAATCTTTCAGCTGTAACCTGTGTGATCTGGCCAAAGTTCATATTTGTTTCTGAGAAACGTCCAGAGCTGGCTCATGATTCTGTTTGTGGGGTTACTATTAAGCCGTTTGTAGGTATTAGTGTCGCTTAAGAGGCGATCTTTTTCTTCATCATACATTTTTGTAGGCATCAAGACCGTGCTGCCCCCCTTATGGCTTTTTGAACCCTTAAATCAGGCCTTGAAACAAGCCACTTGAGTGCCCTCCTTTCTCCGTCAGACAGGTTGTTCCCAGATTGAGGGTATATTAGCGCTCTACCGCCTACTTGAACAAATCAATAGAACTGCCCACGGGGAAGGGAGGAGAGTACGTAGAACTGTTACCTCCTCTAAAGGACAAAACCTCTATGCTGGTGTCAGGGAGAGACTCTGGTTCGTCTCCAGACAGATGGCATAATGCATTCAGAGCGTCAAGGTCCTCTGTGGTTGCCCCCAAAAGTGGGGAGATCCCTAGAGGGCCTATGAGAGCTGAGACTTCCCCTCCTTTTAAGATGTTGTGGGCTGAACTAGAATTACCCTTCTAAAATACTTTATGCAAGTTTATTTTTCTTGTAGCCTTCAACAGATCCATTTTAAATTGGACTGGATCAAATGGTTTGTGAAGTCTGTAATTGAGACCCTTCGGACAGAAGGGACTGACAATCTTCAGAAAGGGGGACGTTGGTTAGATTGACAACGATGTTAGTGTCGCTAGAAGTCTCTAGTCTCTCCACGAAACCCCCTTTCTCTTCAATTGTGTCACACCTTCTCTTTCTACTTCTCCCCCTTCTGGTTCATTTCCTAAAGGGAATGAACCCGTGGGAGTGTTTTTCTTTTCAGCCTTAGAGGTAGTATGCTGGTCTGATTTTGAAGGGCGTGCTGTCTCATCTGACTAACTCGCATCCGAGTCTGATGTCCAGAAGTCAGAAGGTTGACGTCGCTGGCTGCCCCGTCGCCGATTGAATGGTGTTTTGCGGCATTTGTTACTCTTTTTATTCCATGTGAATATTTGAGAGGCATCATAGTTCGCCTTATTCCTAACAAATTTCTCTCATTTACGCTCCATTATCTCAGATTGTGCCACAGAAATCTTCTTCTCTAACTTCTTCAAAAAGGAATTGTATGCAGTTTCGCTGACACGTGTGTGATATTCCGTTTTGTCCTGCACAGGTCGGCTGTTGTTGCTTCATAATCAGATTTGTTCTTATTGGGAATGATTTTAGTGAGTTTTGAAGCATGTTCCGAGTGTGCCTGCTCCCATTCAGACATAAACTGGGGGTCGTCAGTGAACTGTGATGAGAATTTTAGATCTGTAGTCCCCTTGGTGTTCGCTCACTAACAACATATGATTTCAACAAATTGATCGTCCAAAATAAACAGCATTCTCTGTCTGTTAAAGACGTTGTACGTTGCTCCAGGGCTGCATGACAAAAAGTATGCCCCTGCCTCCACCCTTCTCGCCTGCACACTGGATTCCGGCTCTCCTGTCAATGCTTGCGGATCCACTTCCATCCTTATTGTTCCGACTTTCAGCCTTCTGATGTGTGCTCTGGAGCCAAGAAAGTAACTATTCAATGAGACTATCTGGGAGAGGACAGTATGGCCCGGCACGTACAGGACTAAGGCAATGTCTATTCAGGCCGCGGAGGGACGTGACAGTAGTACCCGGAAAGAGGTTGATGCGGTTTTGCAATGTCTGCATGAGACTCAATATATGATACGCAAACAGAGGACGGACAGCACTCACCCTTCAACGTGGCTTTATTCAAGCATTCAGGTGGTGACAAGCAGTTGTAGTTTTGCAACAGCTGGAGTCACCCTGGTTGGGAAACAATGTGTTATTGCTCCTCCCAAAAGACCTTTTTAGCTAAATGCCAGATACAATATACAGGTTCTTGAATCCTGCTTCTGGCATCAATACAGTGGGAACTCTTTGAACTCACCAGTTTAACCCTTGAATAACATCTGATCGGCGACATTTGTATAAAACCTTATCGTACTTGATGCCACAAGACAGAACATGCAGCAATGTTTCAAACTTTTCCAAATAAACTTTTTATATATTTGTGCCATGATCTCAAATAATAGGAATTTCAATAGCATTTCGTTATTACCCGTGTGATGTCCCTTTCCATCATGAGCTGCCGCTGACTGACGTCCCCACCGTGAGAACTTCTATGGCTTTTATGAACAGCCCTGATGATTGACACGTAGCAGAAAATCATTATCACCACCGGAATGAAGAAGCCCGAGAGGAAGACCCCGAGGACATACAGTTTGTACGGTGTGGAACTCGTGGCGAGGGACCAGTCTATTTCACAGGTACCATACTTACTTTCTGTAGGAAGATTTATAGAAGAAATTTGGTAAAGAAAGTTTGATAATAGACATCTTACTGGTTATATCATTTCCAACTATATGTAGCAGTTATTATTCATTATGTTTTCAGAGTTGCAAGACTTCAGATACACATTGAAAAGCTCGATATAGACTTAAAGGAAAAATGTCAGCCTGTTCACCCACACTAAACCCAATACACTGGGTTATAGTGCAGGTGAACAGGAGTCCAACGAGGGGTCACTTACTTAAATATGTCCAGTAGGACCTGAGATATGTCCCCCCAGAAGATCCTCTGCTGAATTCAGTGAATCGCGCGCAGGGGCGGGGCTTAATTACACCACTTCACTAGAATGTGGAGTCACAGACAATGAATATGTAAATTGACCAATTGAAGACCTGCCCCCTGGGCGCCATTCACTGAGTTCATCAGAGAATTCTCTGGGGAACATATCTCAGTGACCCCTTGTTGGACTCCTGTTCACCCACACTATTACCCAGTGTATTGGGTTTAGTGTGGGTCAACAGGCTGACAGTTTTTACATGTTACTATAGTTGGAAACATGTTTCATGGATACCTACATTCCTTTTTGTTTGCATAAATTTGTATTGAAAAGTGTATTGACTACTATTCTTAATATGGTTTCAGGCAAAGTTTTCCCCTATACAAGCCCTATTGTTTGCCACAAGGACACTATTTTATCATAACTTTGGCTTTTATAGTCAATGTACACTTTGGGGCCTGTTGATACTGCAGAATTTCCGCAGAATCTGTGCTTATTTCATGTTGAATTTTATCACAGGTATAAGAGTCAGGGAAAAAAAGTCCCATTGAAAAAATAGTAAACACAAAAAAAAAAAAAGATGCACAAGAGGCGCTACCCTGTGTGAATACTTTCCAACCTGTAAAGCCAATGAGATCGATACTTAGAACCACTCACCGGTTGTGGTTGTGCATGTAGGGCACAATACACATGTATAGCACAACAGTTATTACGAAAATATAGCGGCTGCTGCTCCTCTCTTAAACATTCCAAGGCGTGACAATAACACCAATAATACTCCTCCAACAGACAAGGGATTGTCACAGGCCTTGTCTGTTGGAGGAGTATTTTTGGAGCCATTGAACAGGATAGAATTTCACATTGGAATTCTGCCAAAAGACTGAAAACATTGGCCCTCATTTACTAAAGTCCAACCGACTCTTTTTCTCGGTTATTGCGCCTAAATTTTAGTCGCAACTTCTGTGCGACTGTTTATGTGACCAAATTTTAGTCGCACAACCGACACTTTAGAAAACACTCGGAGTGTTTTTCTTTCACTCTGAAATGGGCGTGTTTAATGCAAAAATGGGCGTTTTACCGACGAAAAAAAAAAAAAAAATACTCGGAGTACTTTCAAAACCACTCGAGAAAAAGTGTGAGTTTGCCTCACACAATAACCGACAGCCAAGAGGCCGAGTGAAATTCCAAAAATGGAGCGATTTCTAACAAGGGACTGTTTACCATTGTGTTTTTTGTGTAAGTAACTTGTTTTATAACCTGAAAACATTTTGTACAGTTCAACACTTTTATGAATAAAATATTGAATGCTTTTGTGATAATTAATGTTTATATATTTTTTTTCTTTTTAACACATTTGCAATATTAGGTTTAAATCAATTTAACACCCAAGCTGATAAACAAGGATAATTGTTGTAATGTTGGAAAAATGATAACACATGAAAACTTTTGATTCATGGAAACATTTTCAAACAAACAAGTCTAAACCGTTTTTGACTCACACAACTAATTTATTTAGCTCAGAGTTTGTGCGACACAATTGACTAGTGCGACACAAAAAAACGTGCAACACAAAAATAACCAACATGTGTGACAGAATAGTAAATAAGCCTGAAAAAAAAAGATGAGTGATATTGAAATCACTCCAGAATAAACACTCCACTCTTAGTAAATCAGGGCCAATGTTTCTTTTGTCAGAATCCAGATTCCAGAAGTGGAAATTCCACGTTGAAAATTCAGCAGTGTAAGGGTGCATTCACACAACGTTTTTGCAATACAGTTCTCGTATCAGGTTTTTGACTTAACTGTATCAAAACATGTGTACAAATTTTAACCCATATACGGATAAAAAATGTGTATACAGTTTGAAAAATGATGTCCGGTTGCATCCGTTTTTTAAGAAAAGAACTTTTACGTTTTTAACGTATCACTACATTATGAATAAAGTTTCACTTATTCGATTGAAATTCCAAGAAAAAACTGTGCAAAGTCAAAAACCGTATGGTGCAAACCGGATGGAACCGCACACACATATGGTTCTGTACGTTTCCCATTGACTCCCATATTTAAAAAAAAAAAAAAAACGTATACAGCTTCAATACAGTTTTTCATCCGGATCAAAAACTGTGGTAGGCTATGGCTTTGGGTACGGAAAAAAACCCAGACAAAACCGTACAAGACACAAAATGTATGCAACCGGATGCATCGTTTGGCATACAGTTTTCAATGGAGAGTCAATGCATACAGTTTTTCAATAAGGTTCAGTACTGTTTTCAAATTGAAAACCTAAACGTGAACTGTATTGCAACAACATGGTGTGAATGCACCCTAACCAGGTCAGTGGAAATCCCATTGAAATCAATGGTAGCTTCATGCAATGGAAATTCTGCTCAGAAATTTCACAGCGCAAACGGAATGAGAAGCACAATTTGAACTAAGCTAAATGGTAAAATAGATTTGGTGGTGTTGACCAATTTAGACAGTCACTGAGAAAAGCCAACATAAGTTCAATCTCAAGAAGCGTCCCTGGTTTGACTGTATGATGTTCATATTATATCTGTTTCAGTCTTATACCTATGAAGCTGCCCCAGCCCAAAACTGGAGATCCAGACCAGATAACAGCAGAAATCCAGATGACAAGAATGGCCACTGAAATGAAGGCTTTATCCACCTTGTAAGCTACAAAACAGAAAGATTATACATTAACCACAACACGAAGAAGAAAAGAGACCATGCACTACGCAAGGGCATATAACCAGCAGTGCTGTAGAGGAGAAAATATGGACATCAGTGCAGTGGACAAAAGCATGGGGATCTGCTGCGGTCTGGTGCTGAAATTCTCAGCAAGGTGTATACAGCATACATAGAAGCAAAACAGAGTACTCACCGATTACAGGTATCCAGAACTTTTATTTCTGATACACAGAATACAGCATAGGGGGAGGGTGTAGTTTAGAGTGGGGAGCATGGAAAGGCGACAGCCGTTTCATACCAACAAGTACAAAACGGCCGTCGCCTTTCCATACTCCCACTCTGAACTACTGTCTACCGCTATGCCATCTTCTATGTTTTGTCAGAAATAAAAGTTATGGATACCTGCAGTCGGCTCCATTTTACTTCTGCTTTTATATAAACATTATATAATAACATTTATTTAAAGAGGACTTTTAGCTGAGCACAAAGCATTTGTTTAGTTATCTGTTTTCCAATTACGAAGCTCTGTCCTCATGTACAGCTCAAAAGGGTTACAATGGCAAAAACAAAATGCTCCAAATTACAATCAATATTATACTAAAAAATCTGATGCTACACAGCCAGGACACAAAGCAAGGATTCTAGGGAGACATAGGGTAAGCCGAGATCTTACATGATACCTTGATGGAGATGACATCCTTTGACATAACGGAGGAGACTGATTGCGGTAAGAGTGTTAATGCTGATCAGGCCGAAGAGGAGGATCAGAAAGCCATCAACCTAATAAGGATGGAAGAAAATAGGGCAGATTGCGCAGGATTCATTCAAGGTCACCTACTTGGTTTATCTCTATGTATTAACGCATTCTTTAAACACAGACTTAAATCTACATCAGTGTTTCCCAACCAGTGCGCCTCCAGCTGTCCAGGCATGCTGGGAGTTGTAGTTTTTCAACAGCTGGAGACACACTGGTTGGGAAACATTCATCTACACTATCACTTGTATTGTATTACACCCACAAAGTAAACCCTACCACACTTTTCACCTACAGTGTTGATATATTTTTAGAACTATTTCTGGCCATGATATAGCTTGTATGGCATTCTTTAGATTTGGTCTTCATCTATAATTTTCACTTGTCCATGAGCTAGTGGGTGTGACTAACCTTTGTGATGGCCCCCATACAATGGACACACAGAAAAGAGGATCCTGCTTTCCTATTACTCCATACACACCCTAAGAAGCAGCAGCAGCATGGGGAACATTATAGAGCAGAAGTTAAAAGCACCAGCACCTGGGGAGCACCCCCTAGTTGTTTGTAAGACACAACTGGAGATACAGTTTCAGTCTCTGCAACAATCTCTGGTTTAGAAAAATGACTAATTTTGTACTTATTGTAATGTTATGCAGAGTTTAGGAGACAAATGAAAGGTATATTGAGCAACATTTTTTATGTTTGCACAGGCTTCCACAACAGGTGGTAAGGCCCTAACATCACTTTCATCTGTTGAGTGAGGATCCAAATAGAAAAAGTTTAAGAAGCCCTGGTCTAATCTTTGAGTCAAGCCTGGTAAGATCTATTACTTAAAGGAGAACTACGGGATTGAAAAATGTATCCCCTATCCTAAGGATAGGGGGATAAGTTTCAGATCGCGGGGGGTCCGACCGCTGGGGCCCCCCGCGATCTCCCGTACGGGGCCCCGGCTCTCTGGTTAGAGAGGGCATGTTGACCACCGCCCAAAGCAGCGGCCAACACGCCCCCTCCATACACTGCTATAGGAGAGCCGGAAATTGCCGAAGGCAGTGCTTCGGCTCTCCCATAGCAGTAAATGGAGGGCGGGTGTCAGCTGCCGCCTCGTGCGGTGGTCGACACGCGCTCTCTATGCAGAGAGCCGGGGCCCCATACGGGAGATCGTGGGGGGCCCCAGCGGTCGGACCCCCCGCGATCTGAAACTTATCCCCTATCCTTAGGATAGGGGATAACATTTTCAATCACATAGTTCTCCTTTAAAGCGGGCTGCTGTGTGGTCTCTTTACAATCTCTCTGGCTGCCTCTACACTCTGAACTCACACCCTCTAGCATCTCACTTCACACCCCTCTCCTCTACATAGACTTGTATGGGCAGCATGTTCCTGACCCCTCAGTGAGCTTCTAGCCTATCTTGTAAACAAAAGACAGAATTGAGCTGTTTTTTTTTCCACAGTAAATAAAAAAGGTTGTCAGGGTGGTGTGGGCTGGAGATAAGCTTCCATGGGAGAAATATGCTTTTTTTCTGATAAGATATATTACATTTGCTAAACTATTCAATAGATCATACTATTTGGTAATTTCAAGCACAAAAACATACGCTGCCTCTTACATTGCAAGGCCAGATAGTTTCCTTTCCTAGTCCATGAAACAGCTCAACAATTCCTCGAGAGTAGCCAAAAATGGAGATTCCAGCATCTGATACAGCAAGGTTAAAGGTCAGGAGATCCTGGGCATCCAATGTCCTCCAGCGTCTGCCCATAATGCAGATTACAGCTCCATTCCCCAACCATGAGAACCAGCCTGCAGACAGTAGAATTAATCCCAGACACAGATCTAGCATATGTCTCATTGTAGAGATCCACTATGTATTCTAGGCTAGTTTAAGCAATTTTAACATCACATCAATTTTGCATTCAATTTTTGATATTTACTAATAGGGCAGAACATTTGAGCTTTCCTGAGGACAACTTTTTATTTTATTTTAGAATGAGAAACCTTTTATGTACAGTGTCAGTCTTTAACAATTCAGTGTGATCTATATCCTGGATGCATAAGACAGTGAAGAGTTATTGACATCTAGTATAACAAGAAAATGAGCCTACAGTATAATATATAGCAACTAAATTCCACTAAGACATTAAAGCAATTATCTGGTTGTTTGCTTACCATATATACTCGAGTATAAGCCGACCCGAATATAAGCCGAGGCCGCTAATTTCACCCCAAAAACCCAGGAAAAGTTATTGACTCGACTATAAGCCTAGGGTGGGAAATACATCAGCCCCCTGTCATCATCCAGACCCCCGTCATCATCACCCGGTCATCATCCAGACCCCCGTCATCATCACCCTGTCATCATCACCCTGTCATCATCACCCTGTCATCATCACCCTGTCATCATCCAGACCCCCGTCATCATCACCCTGTCATCATCATCCTGTCATCATCACCGCCTGTCAATCCCTTCAATCAGTGGTCTTCAACCTGCGGACCTCCAGATGTTACAAAACTACAACTCCCAGCATGTCCGGACAGCCATCGGCTGTCCGAACATGCTGGGAGTTGTAGTTTTGAAACATCTGGAGGTCCGCAGGTTGAAGACCACTGCCGGGCCTTCGTCATTATCCACTATGTATTCTAGGTTAGTTTAAGCAATTTTAACATCACATCAATTTTGCATAAAATTTTTGATATTTACTAATAGGGCAGAACATTTGAGCTTTCCTGAGGACAACTTTTTATTTTATTTTAGAAGGAGAAACCTTTTATGTACAGTGTCATAAACCCAGGAAAAGTTATTGACGACGACGCACAGGGACGTTCATGCGCAAGGACCGGCGCCGGACTAGTGACGTTGCCTTGACGACGACGCACAGGGACGTTCATGCGCAGGGACGTCCCTGTGCGTCATTGTCAAGGCAACGTCACTAATCCGGGGCCGGGCCCGGTGAAAATGGACAGCCAGCAACAACTAACCCTCCCCACCGGACGGTCCCTGCAGCATAGATGGCCCGGACCAGCTCACCCTTCCTTCCCACCGAGGGGAGGTGAGTAGAAAACTAAAGGGGGGGGGGGGCTGGATGATGACGAAAGCCCGGCAGTGGTCTTCAACCTGCGGACCTCCAGATGTTTCAAAACTACAACTCCCAGCATGCCCGGACAGCCATCGCTGGGAGTTGTAGTTTTGCAACATCTGGAGGTCCGCAGGTTGAAGACCACTGAAAGGGATTGACAGGCGGAGAGTTCCCTCAAGTATAAGTCGAGGGGGGCGTTTTCAGCACGGAAAATCATGCTGAAAAACTCAGCTTATACTCGAGTATATACGGTATTTAAATATCTCAATATTTTCCCCTTTTATTGTTTGAGCAAATTGTTGTTACAAGCATGAAAATGTTAGACCCCCCCCCCCTATAACACAAAAAGGGTATCATATTTAACACAAATTTTAAATCTACCTATCTAATATAATGAACAGAATTGTAAAATATGTGTATACATGACTTCTGCCACATGGTTGTCTGTCTCTCTTACCCAGGAGCAGGAGGTAAATCCCGATGACAGTCTCTCCTCCATCAGATGATCTCACACTGTCTGAAGTGTTGTGCTGTAGGAAGGAGCTGTCTTTCAGGACCACATCCATGATCTCTCCTTACGAGTCTGTTGTGGTACCAGTAGGTGCCAGTTAGCTATGAGAGGGGTGGAGAGTTCGCTCTTCTTCTCATACTTTGTTATTTCTTGAGGTTCATCATACATTGGCTTTTGCTTGAAAATCTAGAGTCAATCTGCTGTACTGGGGATTCAGAGCTGCTATACAGTTTGAGCGACCCCCATCTCACCTGAAATGACATCATAAGCCAAGCCTTAATCTTCTAAAACCTTTTAAGCAATTGTTTTCAGCATGGAAAGATGCATATAGATGAAGTAGGTTAATCTTTATTCACTGACACTATAGGGGTGGGGATGGGTCGCAATTTTTTTGCTCAAATACCCACTTTGCGCAAAAATGTTGCCACTTTTTGGCACTTTGCGCCAAGCTCCTTAGGTAGGCAGAACTTGACATAAAGTGCACTTTAATGGGAGTTACAGCAAGTCCATACACTGCTTGCTTTAGCTATGCAGAATGAAAGTGAATGGACGTAGCACTGGAAGTCACGCGACTTACTGAAATTATAATTACCCTTATTTCGGCATATAAAGACATTTTTGACAATTGTTTTCAACTGTGTGGGAACAGCTAGGGTTCGACCCATTTCTGTCCCAGCAGGACTGTGCTCCAGTGCATACCTGTAGAGGGAAAGAAGAAAAAAGGAGGGGAGAGAGAGGACAGCGCCGCGTGTATTATCCCAGGCACCAAAGTCCCAACCAGGACTGGCTGGCGTAGACTCTTTAAATTTGGTGCTCACCAGATAGATGTAAAAACAGGCATATCCCCCCTTTGGAGTACTGGAGTGGAAGAGGAAGCGAGCTGCAAGGCCCAAGGTCCAAAGAGAGAGGCTAGAATCTTCACCCGTACAAGTGCAGAAGGAGCAGGAGGAAATAGCGGAACCTTTTGAAGGCGCTGATCGCAATTCAGACCATTAAACACAATTGTGTCAGAGAAAAGTGCCAAGAGGCACTATATTTATTGACAGACTTCCAATAACGCGTTTCAGAGGGTATCTCCTCCTTCATCAGATTGGCAACCTGATGAAGGAGGAGATACCCTCCGAAACACAATCGTGTTTAATGGTCTGGATTGAGATCAGGGCCTCCCAAAAGGTTCCGCTTTTTCCTCCTGCTCCAGTGCATACGACAAGGTCCATAAAGTCATGGTGGGTAAGTTTGGGGAACCCGGACTTAAATCCCCATGGAACACCTTTAGGAAGAACTAGAATGGACATTGCATGCCAGGTCCTCTTATCCAACATTGGTGTTCGACGTCACAAATGCTCTTCTGGATGAGTGGGACTTCCAAAATCTTGTAGAAAGTCTTCCCAGAAGAGTGAAAGATGTATTAAGAGCTGCAAAACCATCTCATTATTATTGATTTGGAATGGGAGGTCCTTAAAGCTCCTGTACTTTTATTCATATAGTATATGTCTGGACTCTTGCCTGTTAAAATTGTCTTGCAACAATGAAATCCAATTACTGGCTGAGGCGGTCACCACTGTGGCCAGAGGGAGACCTCTTGTTCTCTTCATTAGAGAACTTCCTAAAGAAACAGGATAAAGTAACAAAAATGTATCTCTTTCGCTGTTCAGAAACTCTGTTCTGGCTAATTCATTGGCAACAGACTTTGGCCACATGGAATTTTAACAGTGGAGTGAAGACATATTTTATAGATTTATTTGGTGAGAATAGCACATTACAATTCAGTGCTGACAGTATCAGGTTCTAGGAAGGAGAGTGGTTTACAATTGTGTAACTAGAATATGTGTAAAGAAGATCTCATGAATGTCAGATAAAAATCAAAGTGTCCTGGAAATTGGCTTTATCATTCTGGCTGAGAGCATTGAGTAACAAACACAAGTGATTATCATTTCTCCAATCTCCTTTTTGTGGTATTTGTTATATGATGGGGGGTGACATAAGTGCAGGACAGTTTATATATATATAAAATTATTGGCCCCTTTCAAAATTGTGGAAAAATAAGATTGTTTCAAGCATGTGGTCCTCCTTTAAACTCACCTGGGGCAAGTAACAGGTGTGGGCAATATAACAATCACACCTGAAAGCAGATAAAAAGGAGAGAAGTTCACTTAGTCTTTGCAGTGTGTGTGCCACACTAAGCATGGACAACAGAAAGAGAAGAAGAGAACTGTCTGAGGACTTGAGAACCAAAATTGTGGAAAAATATCAACAATCTCAAGGTTACAAGTCCATCTCCAGAGATATAGATTTACCTTGGTCCACAGTGCGCAACATTATCAAGAAGTTTGCAACCCATGGCACTGTAGCTAATCTCCCTGGGTGTGGACGGAAGAGAAAAATTGATAAAAGGTGTCAACGCAGGATAGTCCAAATGGTGGATAAGCAGCCCCAAACAAGTTCCAAAGATATTCAAGCTGTCCTGCAGGCTCAGGGATCATCAGTGTCAGTGCGAACTGTCGACATTTAAATGAAATTAAACACTATGGCAGGAGACCCAGGAGGACCCCACTGCTGACACAGAGACATAAAAAAGCAAGACTACATTTTGCCAAAATGTACGGTGTCCTTTTTAGGACAGCATCAGCCGTCAAGCTGTACCTTGCTCATCCTTCAGCCAAAACGGCGTCCCGCCTCCTCCCTCCTCTGTCAGGCGTCAGCCAAAACCTTTGTCATCCTTAAGTCTGTCATACCTCAGATGAAAATGAAAGAGCTGAGTCAGCAGAGCTTCGGCAGACCTGCTAGCACAGTTTGTGATTGGCTGCCAGCACAGATACTGTGATTGGTTGATGGGAGAGTAGGTGTGTGCAGTCCTGCTCCTCTCATGCACCCAGCTTTTCCCGATTTCTGCAAAACAAACCTACTCTCTCAGCTTTTCCCCTATTCCTGCAAAACCTACAGTTATGTACTCAGCTGTAGGTTTATCAGGAATTGTTAAAAGCTCAGTACATAACTGTAGGTTTTTCAGGAATCGGGAAAAGCTATGTACTCAGCTTTTCCCAATTGCTGAAAAACCTACAGCTAGCATAACTGTAGGTTTTTCAGGAATCGGGAAAAGCAGAGTACATAGCTGTAGGTTTTTCAGGAATTGGGAAAAGCTATGTCCTCAGCTTTTCCCAATTCCTGAAAAACCTACAGCTAGCATAACTGTAGGTTTTGCAGGAATCGGCAAAAGCTGAGTACATAACTGTAGGTTTTGCAGGAATAGGGTAAAAGCTGAGAGCGTAGGTTTGTTTTGCAGGAATCGGGAAAAGCTGGGTAGATGAGAGGATTACAGTTTGTAAAGAAGTGTGCCTAACCAGTGGAGCGGGACTGCACACGCCTACGCTCCCATCAACCAATCACAGTATCTGTGCTGGCAGCCAATCACACACTGTCGATCTGCCCAAGCTCTGCTCTGCTGACTCAGCACTTTCGTTTTAGTCTGAGGCATGAAAGCGTTTAGGTTGACAAAGGTTTTGCCTGACGGAGAAGGCGGGATGCAGTTTTCACTGAAGGATGAGGGAGGTACGGCTGAAAACTGACAGCGATTTGCCTGAGGGAGGAGGCGGGACGCCGCTTTGGCTGAAGGATGAGCGAGGTACAGCTGACGGATGATGCTGTCCTAAAATGGACACCGTAAAAATGAACTTGAGTAAGCCAAAATCCTTCTGGGAAAACATGTTGTGGACAGATGAGACCAAGATAGAGCTTTTTGGTAATGCACATCATTCTACTGTTTACCGAAAACAGAATGAGGCCTACAAAGAAAAGAACACAGTACCTACAGTGAAATATGGTGGAGGTTCAATTATGTTTTGGGGGCTGTACACTGAGGACAAGCAGGGCTCTGTACACTGAGGACAAGCAGGGCTCTGTACACTGAGGACAAGCAGGGCTCTGTACACTGAGGACAAGCAGGGCTCTGTACACTGAGGACAAGCAGGGTTCTGTACACTGAGGACAAGCAGGGCTCTGTACACTGAGGACAAGCAGGGCTCTGTACACTGAGGACAAGCAGGGCTCTGTACACTGAGGACAAGCAGGGCTCTGTACACTGAGGACAAGCAGGGTTCTGTACACTGAGGACAAGCAGGGCTCTGTACACTGAGGACAAGCAGGGCTCTGTACACTGAGGACAAGCAGGGCTCTGTACACTGAGGACAAGCAGGGCTCCGTACACTGAGGACAAGCAGGGCTCTGTGTACTGAGGACAAGCAGGGCTCTATACACTGAGGACAAGCAGGGCTCTGCACACTGAGGACAAGCAGGGCTCTGCACACTGAGGACAAGCAGGGCTCTGTACACTGAGGACAAGCAGGGCTCTGTACACTGAGGACAAGCAGGGCTCTGTACACTGAGGACAAGCAGGGCTCTGTACACTGAGGACAAGCAGGGCTCTGTGCAGTGAGGCTCTTTGACCAGATCCAAGCTCACACAACAGGATGATTAACAAGCCAGAAGCCTGCTCAGAGCCCTGCTTGTCTTGCCAACACTTCCTGTATTTGGTTTCCTCACAGAGACACACAGGCAGGGCCGGCCTTAGGTGTTCAGGCGCCCTGTGCAAGCTAACCTTGAGGCGCCGCCCCCCCCCCCCATAAAAATACACAAAGGGGAAAAAAATATTTCTGACAAATATTTTTATATCTAATAAGTCCCCTGCCCCCTTAATCAGTCCCATGTACCCCTTCACCAGTCCCCTGCTCCCCTTAATCAGATGCAGTATAGTTCCCCCACATTAGGTTGGCAGTATAGTTCCCCACATTAGGTGCAGTATAGTTCCCCCCACATTAGGTGCAACATATGTCTCCACATTAGGTGCAGTATAGTTCCCCCACCACATTAGGTGCAGTATAGTTCCCCCACCACATTAGGTGCCGTATAGTTCCCCACATTAGGTGCAGTATAGTTCCCCACATTAGGTGCAGTATAGTTCTCCACATTAGGTGCAGTATATCTCTCCACATTAGGTGCAGTATAGTTCCCCTACATTAGGTGCAGTATAGTTCCCCCACCACATTAGGTGCAGTATAGTTCCCCCACCACATTAGGTGCAGTATAGTTCCCCCACATTAGGTGCAGTATAGTTCCCTACATTAGGTGCAGTATAGTTCCCCCACATTAGGTGCAGTATAGCTCTTCACATTAGGTGCAGTATAGTTCCCCAACCACATTAGGTGCAGTATAGTTCCCCACATTAGATGCAGTATAGTTCCCCTGCAATAGGTGCCATATAGTTCCCCACAATAGGTGCCATATAGTTCCCCCACATTAGGTGCAGTATAGTTCCCCCACATTAGGTGCAGTATAGTTCCCCCACATTAGGTGTCATATAGTTTCTCACATTAGGTGCAGTATAGTTCCCCCACATTAGGTGCCATATAGTTCCCCACATTAGGTGCAGTATAGTTCCCCCACATTAGGTGCCATATAGTTCCCCACATTAGGTGCCATATAGTTCCCCACATTAGGTGCCATATAGTTCCCCCACATTAAGTGCCATATAGTTCCCCACATTAGGTGCCATATAGTTCCCCACATTAGGTGCAGTATAGTTCCCCCACATTAGGTGCCATATAGTTCCCCACATTAGGTGCCATATAGTTCCCCCACATTAGGTGCCATATAGTTCCTGCACATTAGGTGCAGTATAGTTCTCCACATTAGGTGCAGTATAGTCCCCCACATTAGGTAGTAGCATGTTCTCCACATTAGGTAGCAGCAGGTTCCCCACATTAGGTAGAAGCAGGTTCCCCACATTAGGTAGAAGCAGGTTCCCCACATTAGGTAGAAGCAGGTCCCCCCCCCCCCCCCCCCCAACAGACACACACACACACACACACACACAGACACCCACACATGCACACACACACACAGACACCCACACATGCACACACACACACAGACACCCACACATAGACACACTTACCTGTCCTCCGCTGCGCTTCTCTCCGGTGTCGGCCTGACGAGTGACGTCACTGACGTCCTCCTGTGCGGGTCTGCGGAGGTAAGTCACATGTGCAACGTCCCTCTTCAGACTCGGGCCGCCAGCCAACCAGAGACGCAGAGGAGGGCGGGGTAAGTGAAACCTCCCTGTGTAATGAAGAAAACTGTGCCCTGAAGTGGAATGTGACCCTCCGCATGTGACCCGGAATGTGACCCTCAGGACACAGTTGAGGGTGGAAATGGAATGAGAGGGAGCAGCCTGCAAAGCAGAAAACTGTGTCCCTGTGCGGAGGGTCACATTCCGCTACAGGGCACAGTTTTCTTCATTACACCGGCATTTAGCGCTGCTTGCCCAAAGCAGCACTAAATGTCTGAAGAAGTTACATGCCCGGCGCCCGGACTGCACGTCGGGCAATACAAATTACATATACCTGGTGCGAGCTGTGTCGGCCGCCCGGCGCCCCTGTTGCTATGGTGCCCTGTGCGGCCGCACAGCTCGCACACCCCTAAGGCTGGCCCTGCACACAGGCAATAGTTGCAGCGACAACATTTTACCACCCTAAAAAAACTATTTTTTTTTTTTTACCAATGCATATTACAAAGATACATATCACATAATTATCTACATTGTATAAAAGGTTTTTGCAAACACTTTCATTTTTTTTTTGTTCAAGGATACTCAAAAAGGTTAAAATGCCATTAAAGGGGTTATCCAGGAAAAAACTTTTTTTTAATATATATATCAACTGGCTCCAGAAAGTTAAACAGATTTGTAAATTACTTCTATTAAAAAATCTTAATCCTTTCAGTACTTATGAGCTCCTGAAGTTGAGTTGTTCTTTTCTGTCTAAGTCCTCTCTGATGACACCTGTCTTAAGAACTGTCAAGTTTAGAAGCAAATCCCCATAGCAAACCTCTTCTACTCTGTGCAGTTCCCAAGACAAGCAGAGATGTCAGCAGAGAGCACTGTTGCCAGACAGAAAACAACAACTCAACTTCAGCAGCTGATAATTATTTAAAGGATTAAGATTTTTTTAATAGAAGTAATTTACAAATCTGTTTAACCCCTTAAGGACCCATGATGTATGCGTACGTCTCCGCACCCTGGGCTTTAAGGACCCATGACGTATGAGTATGTCATGGCGTTTTCCGATCTCTGCCGCTCACCGGGCGGAGATCGGAACGGCATGCCTACTGGAAATTGAAAGTAAAGTGATCTTTACTGTGGCAACCACTTGGAAGGCCAAATTACAACTCCCAGCATGCCCAGACAGCCAAAGGCTGTCTGGGCATGCTGGGAGTTGTAGTTTAGCAACATCTGGAGGGTCACAGTTTGGAGACCACTGTTACAGTGGTGCCCAAACGGTAGCCCTCCAGATGTTGCCAAACTACAACTCTCAGCATGCCTAGACTGCTCAGGCATGCTAGGAGTTGTAGTTCTGTAACATCTGTCCCTTGAGATTTAGCAATTTTCATGACATTTTTGAAAATTGCTGCTCTACTTTGAAGCCCTCTAATTTTTTCAAAAAGCAAAAAAATATGTCCCATTTTATGATGCCAACATAAAGTGGACATATTGTATTTGTGAATTTTAAATAACATTTATTGTGAATATCCATTTTCCTTACAAGTAGAGGGCTTCGAAGTTAGAAAAATGCAACATTTTCAAAATTTTCATGACATTTTGGGATTTTTCACCAAAAAAGGATGCAAGTAACGCCGAAAATTTACCACCAAAATAAAGTAGAATATGTCACGAAAAAACTATCTCGGAATCAGAATGATAACTAAAAGCATCCCAGAGTTATTAATGTTTAAAGTGACAGTGGTCAGATGTGCAAAAAATGGCCGGGTCCTAAGGTGTAAAAGGGGTCCTTAAGGGGTTATCTTTCTGGAGCCAGTTGATATAAAAAAAAAAATTAAAAAAAAGTTTTTTCCTGGAATACCCCTATAAATATCATTACCATAACCACTTCCAAACTCGCATAGTATTGCAGTGCAGATTTTGGTAGGCTACAGGTCATCTAATCTGTGTGACTGGGATTCTTCGGTTTTGAATACAAGTTGTTTCACCTCGATTTCCAGTCTTAAAATATTCAGCACTGTGTTTACATTTTAGCGTTCTATTGACATTTTCCAGAGGCCTTTACAGAAATGAAAGAAGCTATCTGATTGGCTGCTATGGGCAACTTTTCCTCTGGACAGGTTTTGATCAATCTCCCCCTTACAACTTGCGCCATAATTACTTTTACACTTAGAAGACAATTTACAAGCACCTACCGGAAACGTTGTTGTGCCACCTTATTCCTATCTACGTGGGTTTGATGTCCAGCACTTTAGGGTCTCTGATTAAGATTAAGTTTCTCATCTGTTTTCAAGTCTAAGAGCCTTCTTCCCAGCTCTTTTTTATCAGCACGGATATTGTATTCAGTCCCTGTGTTGTCCCGCCTCATTGTCCATGCTCTGAAGACTTTAGCAGCTAGTGCCCTGGAACAATTCAGCAAAATACAGTAACTTTGTTTCTGGCAGTGCTGCGCTCATGTTTTAAGCATGTGGGATCACAAACCTTTTCCATTATTAGCACTGTCACGCCTGAGGAAGGGATCAGTGCACATCTGAGATCCCCCAAACCATTCTTTCTACCAGCTTGGATGATCCACTCTAAATGGCAGCTCCTTCACTAGACTAAATGCATAGCCAGATCAGCAACAAATAAGCAGCCAGGTACTGAATCAGCAGATAAAGGGTTAACCAGGAAAAGCAGAAGTCAAAACCATAAGGGCAGCACAGTACAAAAACAGAACCAGAAGCAACATCAGGACAGGCAAGGGTCAAACCTAGACAGGACAAAATTAGCAGGCAAAAGGCAAGGTCAGGTCACTGGCAGCAGCTGATTGGCCCAGCGCTCACACCGCCTCATTGGCTGGGCACCTCACTAGTGACAAATGACCCTGCAATGTGCAGGGCCATCGTCAGGGCAATAGAAGATGCTGCCTGTAGTGCTGAATGGAGGCAGCACTGGAACTGGGACATTCCCGATCCTATCCTCCCACTAATCTGGCATCAGCAATATCTCCACACTCATTTCAAATAAAATAGCCTACAGTTCATAGTAAATGCGTTATCCAAACTGGGAACCCCTTGTTCATACCTCCCATTAAAGCGCATCTTCCTTCTTCCCCTGGGAAAAAACTTGAAAAAAAAAAATGTTTTAAACATTTTAGAGAGTGTTCACATCATGACCGATAGCTTCAACTAGGTGGGAGAAGAGTGTGCTAAGTGAGACAACTTGCAATGTAAGTCTATGGGAGTGTCTCGGACATTTGCACTTATCTGCTTGCTTGTTCTGACCACTTTAGATTAGGGGGTGGTCCCTTCAGACGACCCATCGGTGTTAGGCTGTGTATCCCAGCACTCAGACGGGTCCTTAGTCGGGACCTCCCCTCAACCCCGATCTGGTTTGGTCCGTATACATATGACAGTCAATATACACCTTTACTCCATTGTTCATTTTTGATATTTGTCTTGCAAGCCATTATTTAGTCACTTACCCTATATTTCTATGACTTATCACCTTACATGTCAATTTTATATGTTTCTTGATCCAATGTGTTTATGACCCAATATATTTAATACTATACAAAATTACCATTACTATTAACTCATTCTCCATTTGGATATACCCCTCTTTACTACAATAGTGTTATAGCATACAGATATGCACAGACACAACTATTTAAGTGCATATATATATATATATATATATATATATATATATATGTATGTGTGTGTGTGTGTGTGTAAACTAATTTTAAATATGATTGTATTTGAATACTTTTTGTATATTTTTATACTTTTATCATGTTTTATTATCTTATTATTTCATTATATATGTATTTCAAATTATCCGCATTCCCTTTTCACAAGCATCTTAACTATTAAGTAAATCAGTCCTAGATAAAGCAACTACTCTATCCACATTTAAAAAATGTCCCATTTTTTTTTATTGGATGTGACGTCCTCCACAAAAGGGGGAGTCGTCTTAGGTATATATATATATATATATTCCACCAAATGACTCTTAAAACATTATGTCTAGCTGCTGAAGAAAGGTCCTATGGGGGACCTGAAACGCGTCCAGCCATAACCAGCCATAAACCTAAGTGCCACAATATCAAGCTTTGCAAATAGGATACAGCGCTATATTGGATTTATACTGCAACTGTCAATCAGCATATGACAGTGCGCGCTATCCCGCCACGAGGACGCTGCTGGCCTTTCTAACTGTTACCAACAGGAGAACTACTGCACTCCACAAGAATTGAGCCCACCATCGCCGCTGCGGACCTGAGATTGCCGAGTCTCTAGCAGGGCGCTCTCTGCACAGAGAGTCGGGATTCAACCTGCGACCAGGACATGCATAGAAGGTACGAAATATATGATTGTATACATAAGAGAAACGCTGCAGTCTATAGTACCGAAGCTCACTATCACCGCTGTTCAATTGTGAGATGGCCGAGTCTCTAACAGCGGGACTCAGACTTACCACAGCACAAAGTTTAAAAACACAAAGCAGAGGCGCTGCTTGTGGAGGATCACAGGTGCTAATATCGTACAGGGACGGGGGTAAGGTGGTCTCTTACCCGCACCGGTTGTGTACCGACATACACAACAATGATTAGCATGTGTTAGACAATGGAGGAAACTTGGTTGTTTGTCTGTAGCCTTCCCATATGAACTTGTATAATCCAGTGAACTTCATGGGTGGCAGGGGATTCTCTGGAGCTGAATAAAGCTTTTTATCTGAACCTACACACCTGAAGCCTCTTTGTCCCGGTCAGCACCAGAGAATCCCCTGCCACCCACGAAGTCCACACAGCACAAAGTTGAAAGATACAAATAGATATAAACTATTACTGCACAGTCAATATTGAAACAAGCGCTGTATCCTATATATCCCCCAATTGGGCAATTACTCTAGTTAGAGATTACTCACCTGGATTTAAACAATATGTGGAACTAAAAACTGTTTAATAGAGACATCACCGTACATCTTTTAGTTATCTAATCTACACACTGTAGGGAAAGTTGGTAGACCCCCCCCCAGCTTTCTTTTCAGATAATGGCTGATCACTGCTGTTTTATAGCAGCTATATCTAGCTGGTTGGCAGGACAGCTAATATTCAGATATCTGTCCAATTGCAACAGCCTTTTCAAATATAAAAATCTAATCTGCCATAGTCATTAAATCACAGATATTAATAAGTGATGTGAAGAACTTTTTAATGTGCCTTAAACCCTTGTAAATTGCATTAATGCATTATACAGAAAACTTTAGTAAAGACTCTAGTAAAGCTTGTGTGAATAGTAGTAGGGAAACAAAAATCATCCCCGTGATCACATATCTGGCCAGTCAGAATATACAAAAAACAGTAGCAACTGGTTAACTGGTCCTGCTAGTGACTATTTCTTTTTCCAACCATGGCATATGTGAATGGGTTAAACAAGAGTAGCCATAACTGCAAACATGTGAAGAAAAGAGCAGATGTTTGGCTCAATTACTGTACAGCCAATACCTGGAATTGGCAGATATAGACCCCTTCCAAATCCTCATATACTTGAGCTGTATAACATGAAATAGCATTACAGTCAGTTGAATTATTATACGTTGTTAGGCAATAACTAATGCAGATCTGTGTCTCAAATAATTTACATAGTTTCTTGGTAGAAAAGACAAATGTTTGTCATGTTCAATCTGTCTCAGACTTGACTGTTTGACCCAGAGGTAGGCAAAACACGAATACCATGGTCAGCCTTTGCTAAGCTTGACACAATTTTTTCCGTGACAAATTTCTCCTTATTATAGTATGGAAGTCGATCTATATTCAGCTCACCCTCTTAAACCAATAAAAAAACACTTTTTTTTAGCACATTTATCGGTGGGAACACCTTTAAAATGATCACATCTGGATGAGTAGCCATGCTGGAAGACCAGGAATGAGAGGGTGAACCATGCTTAAAGGGGTAGTCCAGTGGTAAAAAAACTTATCCCCTATCCTAAGGATAGGGGATGAGTTTGAGATCGCGGGGGGTCCGACCGCTGGGGCCCCCTGCGATCTCTCTGTACAGGGCCCCGGCTCTCCGGCCAGATAGCGGGTGTCGACCGCCGGAGATTGCCGAAGGCAGCGCTTCGGCTCTGCCATAGAGTTGTATTGAGGGGGCATGTCGGCCGCCGCCTCGTGCGGAGGTCGACACGCCCCCTTCCCGCGGGCTGTCGGGGCTCCGTACAGGAGATCGCAGGGGGCTCCAGCGGTCGGACCCCCCGCGATCTGCAACTTATCCCCTATCCTTAGGATAGGGGATAAGTTGCTCACCACTGAGTCACCACTGGACTACTTCTTTAAGACCATGCTGGACAGTAGTAATGGAAGAGGACCATGAAATAGAAGGAAGCCATGTTAGGGACAAGGAATGAGAGTAGATCCATGCAACAGACCCGGAATACGATGGGAACTAATGCTGTGCGCAAGGAAGGAGATATGACGCCATGCTGGAGACCAGGAATGAGATGGGACGTCAAACTGCATACCTATTCTGAATGCCACCAAGAGAGGAATAACTTTACAGTGCAGTTAGAAAGATTTCATACCCTTTCAGTTTTATCACATTTTGTTGTTGACATCTTGAGCTGTAACCAGCCATAAGGTGGATTGAACTGTATATAGAGCTAAGAGACCGTTGTGTGGCACAGATCTGGAGAAGGATGCACAAAAATATCTGCTGCTCTAAAGATTGCTAAGGGCACAGTGGCCTCTATCATTCTCAAATAAAAGAAGTTTAGAACAACAAGGATTCCACCTAAAGTTGGCCTCGTCATCAAACAAAGTACTCAAAAAAAAGTGACAAGAACCCAATGGTCACTCTGGCTGAGCTCTAAAAATCCTGTGCACAAATGGGAAAAACTCCTAGAAGGTCCAGAACCATCACTGCAGCCTCCACAATCTGGGCTTTATGGCAGACTGGCCAAAAAGAGGCCTCTCCTCAGTCATAACACATGAAAACCCACCTGGAGTTTGCAAAAAAGCATCTCAGACTTCTCTCTGATACTCTCTGGTCTGATGAAACCAAGATTACGCTTTGTGCAATTCTAAGCACTATATCTAGAAGAAACCAGACACCGCTTCTCATTTGTCCCATACCATACCTACAGTGAAGCTGTAAATTCTGTACACCTTTTTTCTTAAGGGGACCAACATGCATGAAAAAAAAAATCGTTCTTCTGTGCAGATTTGTATGGCTGAATGAATGGCATTTTGACAATGAGTAAGGTGTTTACATAAAAAAATATGTTGATATTGGGGGTTTAGTATATATATTTTTTTTTATTTAGCAATTTAGTTTTATTTGTACATGTTAAAAATATGAAAATTGGCTGAGATGTAAAGAAAGAGTTAAAGAATCATGAAACGTGCATCTCTGTCTCTGAAATTCCATGGTTTTAGCACCTGCAATCTGTAGACGCCTCTACAAATAATTATTTCTTGCAAGAGCCTCTAATAATACAACTTTGATTTCCATACCACCTTGGTTTATTCCTTCTAGTGGACATGAAATTGGAAGAAAACCAAATAAAATATATGGCAGTAACCAAAAGCTGTTTGTTTTATTTTACAGCAGTTCCTTAAAGTGGTTAACAAGCTTTAAAGCCTACATCAAATGATGGCTCAGGCGGAGGGACATATATTTAATTTTTTTGTGCCCCCTGAGTTTGCAGGCATAAAGTCAACAGATTTGGCTGAAGTCCTTTAGACTCGTATGGGACTTCTGCAAAATCTGAAGATTGAACTTCAGTAGTAGTCTCGCATAGGTCTTGGGTGGCAGCACAAAAATGTAAGCATATATCCTGCCACATACATCTCTGGATGTACGCTTAAAAAACGTATCTATCCTTTAAGATGGGCCGGC
Organism: Hyla sarda; assembly: GCF_029499605.1. Taxonomy (NCBI): domain Eukaryota; kingdom Metazoa; phylum Chordata; class Amphibia; order Anura; family Hylidae; genus Hyla; species Hyla sarda. The sequence continues at coordinate 28,158,204 of NC_079199.1, read as the reverse complement.
AATATTAGATCAGCATGAGGCCGACTCTAAGCACCACTGCTGATGAGCTGTTTAAGGGAAGCAAGTGCTTGCTTTACCATTTGTGGCAGAAATACAAGTGAGCAGGACAAAGCTAACGTACTGTGTAGTGCTGCAATGGTAATAGAAAGAAGGAGTTGTAAAAGTTTAGGAGAGGCTGCACCACTTTCAACAGCGGATTGCATAAGTGCCTGGAGTCTGATCCCTGCCGACACAATATTGATAGCCTATCCTGAGGACAGACCATAGTTTGTAAGGCTATAAAACCCTTTTAAGTCAACTTTTTTATGTGTGTCTCTCTAATTGGCTTTGGATAGCGTGCTCCTCGAATGGCTGATCCATAATTTGCATTACACGCTTCAGAGTATCCCATGTCACAGTATTTTCTGTGTTGCCCTCAAATCCTGTTGCAGTTATACTTATATGATTTCTTGAATTAGATAATGCCTTAAAAAACACTTTTTTGTTGTTTTATTTAGAAATGATCTCTGTGGACAGAGATTCTATTAATGCCTAGTTACAGAGGCTGGAGACTTCCAGCACATTTAAATAAATGGAATTGGTAGAAAAGCAGACAAGTCAATTGTGCAGATTACAATAGATCTCTCTGGGGGAGTAGTTTCACTGTCCTTCTTTCACACCTGCTGATGTCAGCAGGTGGTGTCAGCGAAAGGGTTAAGAGAACAGCACAAGTATAGGCCAGATCTTCAGTCTATGAAGATCAGTTCATAGAGATGACTGTAATGTGGTCATTGACATCTCTTACTTCTGTCCAAGTTGAGACAACTGAAACACAAAAAAAAGACATAAAAGCTTATTAAAGGAAAGCAATGTTTGCCATGTAAATACTGAACATGTAAGAACACTGCTGGATTAATTTAAAAGGGGTTATTCAACATAATGTGACTTCAGTACTTATATTCCAGACAGTAATGGACTTGCTTACCAAGGATCCATGCTTGCGTTGACTGTCCTGAGTCCACCATAACGCTGGTGCTTTGTTTGTGTGAAGTAGCTATTTCCTGTTTCTGTGCCCTCCCTCCAACTACAATCCCTGGGATCCCTTGTTTATAGGTGGGAGGTAACTTGTCTCCCTCCCATACATCAACCACCCCACCCATTGGAGCACAGCTAGGCCTCCTTTCCATGCATGCTATGCATTAAACTACAATTTCCTACATCTATGTGGAGAATGATCCTCCTCACTAAGCGGTTGCTCTACCCATGAAAGCTCTGCCTTGTTACCTTTTAACACCTGGCTAGTGATGTAACGTCTCGGGCTGCACAGCAACCTGGGAAAGGCCAGCGACAACACTTATTTTGTATGCTGATAAAAATGAACATGGGGGCAAAGATCACATAAGAATTGCAAGACCAGCCACCAAACACAGGTACAGACACTATATAATGAACTACACTAACTTTACAGCCCCTGTAAAAAAATCCCAGAATATCCTTTTAAAGGGGTTGTTTGGTGGAAAGTGTTTTTTTTTTTTAATAAAGATTCTTAGACTGTCTGCTTTAAAAAAAAAAACATATACATTTTGTGCTCCCCCACTGCCTTCAGTAATGCTGCTCCCGGTGTCTGATGCTCTTCTCTCAGTCAATCACTGGCCGCAGCATTGTCCTGCCTGAGCATCCCACTGAGCATCAACACAGCCCTGTTCTTAGTCGCGCTCCTCTCCATGCTTCTGGGGCCCAATACATCACATTTCTTCTCATCACTAGAAGTTGTAGTTTTGGAAGTTGTAGTTTTGCAACAGCTGGAGGCTCCCTGCTTGGAAAACACTGACATAGACAGTGATTACAGCTTCCAGCAGATCTTTCCTACTTTTATATGTAAGGATTTGCTTTATCTATATTAGTTATCTACTTATTTTTGTCTTTAATTCTCACTTTTTTTCCTATTTTTGGATGACATTTTGGGGCTTTAGAACCAATTACCAGGTTTCCATAGAGTTCTGGTCTCAACCTACAATGGTTTCAACTAGAGATAAGCGAATTTACAGTAATTTCGATTCGTCACGAACTTCTCGACTCGGCAGTTGATGACTTATCCTGCATAAATGAGTTCAGCTTTCAGGTGCTCCGGTGGGCTGGAAAAGGTGGATACAGTCCTAGGAGACTCTTTTCATAGGACTGTATCCACCTTTTCCAGCCCACGGGAGCACCTGAAAGCTGAACTAATTTATGCAGGATAAGTCATCAACTGCCGAGTCGAGAAGTTCGTGACGAATCGAATTTACTGTAAATTCGCTCATCTCTAGTTTCAACATACAATGGTCATCCCAGAACCAATTAATATTGTAACTTGAGGGACCACTGTATATAGTACTAGCCAGAATAGTGTAAATGTAAATTTTATACATTAAAAGTGTTTACAAATGGGGACTGTAAAAAGGCATTACCTGCTTAACAAACTGTGCAGCATTGAATAGTTCGGTGCAGCCATAGAGAATGTGCTTTGCTTGTTTGGTCTGGTAAGACAACACAGAAAGGTGCAAGGTTTATATACATGGACTGAGATAATGAACAATAAAGAACACACAATATTTAATTGTCAAAGGGTTAAGCAGAAGAAAGAATGTACTGCAAGTAGCTTTGGATTATGGAAGGAATGGTCCTGGGAAGTGTTCTGTAGCGCTGGCCATGTAAATACATTCTATGCAGCAGTCAGCAAAGAAAAGACAGACCTTAGCAACAGGCAGGAAGATCCAAGAGCAAAAGCAAAATCAGAGCCAGATGCCTGCCATGAGATGTATTTTTATGGGTAAGAGTGTCTGCATGTCAATCAGCCAAAGTCATCTGCTCGAGAGACCGAAAGAAGAGTCCAGGGAACAGTTACAAGGAAGGAAAGAAATCAAGACAGTGCAAGAATGGATAAACAGCCGAACAGTCCAGGAATGGATAAAGAGGTGTATATGAGGAGAGCTGTCAAGTGCGGTAAAGGAACCATAACAATTGGGGCAGGTGCCTTAAGACCGTCCGAAATTCCTAGCACGGAACTAGATGAGACGAGCAGAAGTTGCACCAAATCTATCACATATGCCGCGTTGTCCCGTACAAATAAAGTCGGGTTTGTCCTGTGCATCGTCTGGGGTCATTTATATATAGTTATGCAGAAGACCCTCCCTTTGTTCCTCCCCCTTCATCTGCAAAATTTATCACAGTAATAGCACAAAAGAATAAAGCATCATGCACAAAAGTTGCATATCCCAAACAGAATGTCAGATTATAACAACATGTATTCATTACAAAATACAGACAAAATAGATCAACATTTTACATTGTGCTCAGGAGACCAACAGGCCCCGAAAAGACAGACAAAGATTGAAAAAGTTGGCACATACAAAAGTATACAGATCATGAACACCACCCAAATATAACTGGTATATTTGGGACTTTTGTCTAATAGGTGAGGTATGCAGGACCTGACAAGAAAGTTTTAAGTGTTTTTAACTCTTGCATGTGCAATTTTTTTTCAATCTTTGTCTTTTTGGGGCCTATTGGTCTTCAGGGCATAATGTAAAATGTTGATATTTTTTTTCTGTATTTTGTAATTAAAGTAGTTCTCCAGGGATTAGAAAAGGTCCTACCTGTTCTGCTCACTGGCTTTCCACTACTGCTTAAAGGGGTACTCTGCCCCTAAACATCTTATCCCCTATAAGATAAGATATCAATGCCGCCGCTGGGGACCCCCGCAATCTCTCCTGCAGCACCCGTTTCCCAGAGCATGGATCGCTCTGTGGCTGATGACTGGCGATGCAGGTGACGGAGTATCGGCCGCCCTCCCATAGATTTGCATTGAGAGGGCAGGGTGTGACGTCACGATAGGGCGGAGCCATGACGTCACGATACTCCGTCCCCTGCATAGCCCGTCATCAGCCACAGAGCGATCCTCGCTCTGTGCAGCTGAGAAACGGGGGTGTTGCAGGAGAGATCGCAGGGGTCCCCCTTGATCAAACATCTTATCCCCTACCCTTCGGATAGGGGATAAGATGTCTAGGGGCGGAGTACCCCTTTAATGGTCGTCTTGTAAGTATACTGTTCTGAGACGGGAGGGGTGGATGCTTGTCCCGATCATCGTGTGCGGGTGAAACCACGCCTACCTGCAGTGACCAATACATGCATGATGTCGCCGCAACATCAATATCATAATGCAGCTATTGGACATTGCATGTGGTTTCGCCTGCACACAATGATCGGATAAGCTGAATTAAATTAATGGGATGTAGCACAGGTCCGGCGGTAATAGGGTGGCAGCCCGTTTTACAACTCTCCCCCCGTATCTGGCTGCTGTATCCCCAATTCGTAATGTGATTGCTTCCCAACAAGCATAATAAATCTGGCTGTTAGTTTTTTTGCATGGTGAGAGCCAGATTTGAGGCACATTTTTTATTTCTTTTGAAATCCCCCAATGTAGGAAGAAAAGAAGACAAAAGCAGAAGCAGAGTCAAAGTAACAAGACAAAATGTGAGAAAACTGAAGGAAGGTACAGAAATATCTACACATAAAAGAACTACAAAGTGGGGGGAAGTAAACGTAACAGATAGAAAATGGCGGAAAAAAATGTCTCTATAATAATGGGAACGTGATTTAAATCGCATTCTGTATTATTTCGGGCACAACATGTTGTAAAAAGTAAAATAATTTAGTACAATACTGCTTTTTATAAAGCCATAATACACGTTCTGCAAAGTACAACTGGCCTTACCTGGTCTGGTTTTACCTGCAATAGAACACTGCATGCATTTATTAAGTCTGTATTCACAATATATGACAACACTGACCATAGGATTATTACAACAGGAGATGGGAATAACCCTTCACGGAGGAACTGTAAGTACCTTTATGTAATCCACTAGATTCTGATACTCAATGTAGTTGCCTCCTCCTACGACGAATACAATGGCCTGCAAATATAAAAAAACAATATAATCATGTAAATTATAAAATGCTAAAATGTAAATGGCACATTTCTTATAATTGGAGATGAGGAGTGATTTACTGTAAATTCAGATTGATGTGAACTTCACTGGATCCAACAGGTACATTGGCACAAGGAGATTTCTGAAGTTCTTAGAGCAACATATAAAATGCACTACTGTATATACCAGTGTTTCCCAACCAGTGTGCCTCCAGCTGTTGCAAAACTACAACTCTCAGCACGTCCGGACATGCTGAGAGTTGTAGTTTTGCAACAGCTGGAGGAACACTGGTTGGGAAACAAGGGTATATATATATATATTTTTTTTATATTTACAACCCAGCCAGATGTTATGTACATGAGCCTAAAGACATTACGGAGGAGTTCCTCAAGTACAATAAATATTATTGCACTTGCACATAAAATGCACTACTGTATATAAGTGTTTCCCAACCAGTGTGCCTCCAGCTGTTGCAAAACTACAACTCTCAGCACGTCCGGACAGCCAAAGGCTGTCCGGGCATGCTGAGAGTTGTAGTTTTGCAACAGCTGTAGTAACACTGGTTGGGAAACAAGGGTATATATATATATATATATATATATATATATATATAAATAAATATTTTTTTTATATTTACAACCCAGCCAGATGTTATGTACATGAGCCTGAAAACATTACGGAGGAGTTCCTCAAGTACAAAAAATATTATTGTACTTGCACATAAAATGTTCTACTGTTTATACCCATGTTTCCCAACCAGTGTGCCTCCAGCTTTTGCAGAACTACAACTCCCAGCATTCCCGGACAGCCTTTGGCTGTCCGGGCATGCTGAGGGTTGTAGTTTTGAAACAGCTGGAGGCACACTGGTTTGGAAACATGGATATATATATATATATACATATACACTGACAACTAGCCAGATGTTATGTACATGAGCCTGGAGACATTACGGAGGAGTTCCTCAAGTACAATAAATATTATAAGATCTCTATATACAGACCCGGACCACAGAGAACCCCACCAATCACAAAAGCTGAACAGCGCCGCTACTGTCCAGACATTGAGGTGCAGTACCATCACCTAGACAGCTGTGGCGCTATACAGGGAGAAAGGAGCACAGTGTTCCAAAAAGACACCAATAATATTTCGGGAATAAAAATAAACAGTCTAATTTTTATATTCATATGCAAATATTCCCTAATGATTGGGAAGCGTCTGCCTGTTTTATTGCCGAGCGCTAACATTTATAGCTTTGTACTGGCACGCTGCTGCAGAATGATGAAAAGTTAGCTGGTTAAATGTTGGCATCTCCTGGACATTTGAATAGACATTTATTGGGTGTGCGTGTAAGTGCAGCTAGGAAATGTTGTAGTAGATTGCACTTGCCACCAAACTAAGACATTTAGCAAATTTTTTCATTTTTTTTTACATACAGGATGTTGTTACCACTTACCTCCTGAAATGGATTTTTGTTCCTTGGTATAGAACTGTTTTAATGAAGAAAACAAATAGTTTGACACAAAATTTTTGCATTTTATAATTTACATGATTATATTGTTTTTTATTTTTTTATTTTAAGGCAGTTTTTCTAAACAACGTGCAGTGATACTTAAGATCGCTTCATTTGAAAGATGATATTATTTATAGAAGAGAAAAACAAACAAAAACATAAACAAAAATAAATAAATGAATGAATAAATAAATAAATAAGTCATGAAGTGCTGGTTACTGTTACCTGTCATTTCCTCGTAACATCTTGGGGTCAAAGTATCTGTAATCATCAGTTTCCTGAAAAAGACAAAAAATGTGATCCATCAGATATACTGAAATTGCTCCCTAGTGCCATGGAGGTATACAATAGGGGCAGCATGCAACAGATCTGTAATACATGCATGCAGAAGATTGTCATGATTAAAGCCATTTTTAAGACTGACAATTAAATAATATCCAAAAATGATTTTTGCATATTTATGTGGTTGCTAGCGTTAAAAATAGTGCACTTAGTTTGAGTCTGTAATCTTCATTCCTTTATTTTCAGAAACCCCTCCCTTGATATGCAGTTTACACCCTACTTTAGTTTGTGTGTTCAGGAGTCCACAGTTCTTTCTCCTCAAATAGTCCATGTGATTGCCTTGTATCTTTTTTCCTCCATATCTACAGCCTGTGTGATTTGCCCTCCATGTACTGTATATACTCGAGTATAAGCCGAGTTTTTCAGCACAATTTTTCATGCTGAAAACGCCCCCCTCGGCTTATACTCGAGTGAACTCTCCGCCTGTCAATCCCTTCATCAGTAATCTTCAACCTGTGGACCTCCAGATGTTGCAAAACTACAACTCCCAGCAAGCCCGGACAGCCATCGGATGTCCGGGCATGCTAGGTGTTGTAGTTTTGAAACCTCCGGAGGTCCGCAGGTTGAAGACCACTGTGGCCTTCGTCATCATTCAGCCCCCCCCCCTTTGTTTTGTACTCACCTCCCCTCGGCGGGAAGTTAGGGTGAGCTGGTCTGGGCCATCTATGCTGCAGGGACCGTCCGGTGGGGATGGTTAGTCATTGCGGGCTGTCCATTTTCACCAGGGGGGGCCTCTTCTCCACGCTTCGGGCACGATGTGTGATGTTGCCTTGACGACGATGCACAGGGACGTTGCGCATGAACGTCCCTGTGCGTCGTCGTCAAGGCAACGTCACTACTCCGGGGCCGAAGCGCGGAGAGGAGGCCCCCCCCGGTGAAAATGGACAGCCCGCAGTAATGACGAAGGCCACAGTGGTCTTAAACCTGCGGACCTCTAGAGGTTTCAAAACTACAACTCCCAGCATGCCTGGACAGCCGATGGCTGTCCGGGTATGCTGGGAGTTGTAGTTTCGCAACATCTGGAGGTCCGCAGGTTGAAGACCATTAATGAAGGGATTGACAGGCGGTGATGATGAAGGGGGGAGGGGGATGATGACGGGGGTCTGGATGATTACATGGGGGATGATGTATTTCCCACCCTAGGCTTATAGTCGAGTCAATAACTTCCTGGGTTTTTGGGGTAAAATTAGGGGCCTCGGCTTATACTCGAGTATATACGGTATACTCTCCCAACTCTCCACACTACTGTCTCCAGTGTATAACCCTTTCCACCTCCCTGCTGTTATCTTTAGCACTGACAGGAAGAAGTGTGGAGAGAACAGGGGCCTTTCAGAAATAGACACAGTTCTCTGACAGATTTTTCTCACACTCAGGAAGACAGTGAATAACATGTACTCTTCAAAAAAAAAAAAAAAAAATCCTAAAAACTATTTAGAAAGTTGTCTAATTTCGCATTCAGGAAACAAACAAACAAAAAAAGTCTAGAGGAAAAGTTTCCATAGACTTCCCTCATTAACATATTTAAGGGAACAAGAAAAATGTTTCATGCTGCCTAAACGACATGAAGCATGAAACAGAGTCATTGTTCGGTAACAGTCAGGCGTTTCGGAGAAATCATAAAGCCTGTGAGAATGACCTAAGTAGTCACGGGGTGGTCCTCGCAACCTTGAATCACACGTCTCTCCCTATACACACTTAGGGAGAGACGTGTCACTCATGGTGGGGAGTGAACAACCGCCAGGAACGACTCTGATGATAATTTACCATGTTCACAGCAGCTTTTAAAAGTAAGCTTTCTATGAAATGGCAGAGCATTTCAGAGTAAATCATATTTCACCGTGTTAACAAAGGGGCAACATGAAACAGCTGTCAGATTCCACTTAACTGCAAAAAACTCCTGTGTACAATCTATTTTTCCCTTGAAAATATTCAGTGGGTTTCCCATATAGTCATTAGATTGGAGGCTGTGGATATACATCTCATAAATCTTAAAATAGCACGTGATCTTAGAGTCATATGAGTTTTAGGACTAGCACACCTATGCAATCTTTGTCTCCACGACCAATAGCTGTGTAGTCATAGCTTAAAGGCTATGGACACCTTTGCACTGATATTTTGAGTGTTCATTTGTTTCCTGAATGCAAAATGCAGCAACCTTCTAAAATTTCTACTCTCTCAATGGTAGAGATAACAGCAAGAGGAGTTGCTTACACATTATTTCAGATAGACAGGTGAAGGAGAAAGCTTGGAGAATGACTGGAAAGAGAGGAGAGCAGATACAAGGCAGTTTGCAGGAAAGACTTAGGCTGGGTTCACATCATGTTTTTGCAACACAGTTCACGTATACGTTTCAATGTGAAAACTGTATTGAACCGTATTGAAAACTGCATGCACTGACTCTCCATTGAAAACCGTATGCCAAATGATGCATCGGGTTGTGTCCGTTTTGCATCTTGTAAGGTTTTGTCCGTTTTTTTTCCTGTACCCAAAACCGTAGTCTACCATGGTTTTTGGTCCAGGTGAAAACTGTATGGAAACCGTATACGTTTTTTTTTTAATTAACATGGGAGTCAATGGGAACTGTATGTGCGCACGGTTCCAAATGTTTTTTGACACCGAAAGTGCAACTTTCTTCATAATGGAGTGAAAAGTTAAAAACTTATACTTTTTTTTTCTTAAAAACGGATGCAACCGGACCACATTTTTTCAAATCGTATACGAGTTCAAATTTTCACACGTTTTGATACAGTTTAGTCCGGTTTTGAGGAATCTGTTTTTCATCAAAAGCCTGATACAGGAACTGTATTGCAGTAACGTGGTGTGAACCCAGCCTTATAGAGGCTGGGTGCAAGTGGGGAGAGAGAACAGAGTTCATATTCAAAACTCCAGAGGTTGTAGAAGCAAACGTACACAAAATGTAGTGCTGGGCGGTATACCTGTTCATACCGAATACCAATTTTTTTTTCCTGCACCATATGAATTTTTCCTATACTGCAATACCGGTTGGGCCCCTCCTGCTCTCGAATTAATGAATTATTAGCCGCAGCGCGCTGTCCCCACATCGGGCAACTAATCATATGTGACCCGCGGGCGCTGTTCTGCTGGAGGGGGTGTCGGAGGAGAGAAGCAGCGCCCACGGGTCACATGATGATTGGGGAGGGGGAGGAGGGGGGTAGATACCGTTAAATACAGTGAAACCGTCATAATTTACCAAAAATACCGTGATACACATTTTTGGTCATACCGCCCAGCTCTAACAAAATGTTTAATAAAACCCTATGCATAATTTTATTTGCATTATAAGTACAAAGTAAGACTAAAAATAGCTTTTTAAAGGTGTGCATAGCCTTAAAGTACTAACAGCCAAACAAACACCATGTGAGACATGAATAAAGTTACTCTACAAGCCTGTAAGACTATGATACAGTTTATATTTAGTTAAAAAGAGTAAAAAAAAAATAAATAAAAAAATAAAAAAAAAGAGGATTAGGTAAAACCAAGCATCCACTAATAATTTTCACCATTTTAAATAGTCAAAAACATGTTTTATGCATTAAATGCCTGCAGGGAATGAAACACTGAAAATAGAATAGAGTTTATGTACTGGAATCCATAATTTAAGATGTAAATTATTATCTCAGTGTCTCAGCCTAAATTCATAATTTTATTTTGGATTTCCCTACATTTAAAGAGGGTGGACAGATCTGGAACAAAACAATTCTGTGTGCTATGGAATCTGCAACAGCAAACAGTTAAGCTGTGCCTGGAAATGGGCTGGGCACTTGCATGGAGATGGGACTTTGTATACAAACACATGGCCCCCAGAGCCATCAATTTACGAGCTCTTGGCAAGCAAATTGCCTTTTAAAAAGGGCGTCCGGCTGGGGCCACAGTTCTTTCCAGAAGACATGTACTGTGTTCTTTATTTTCTTTCTAATTTTTACTTGCAGCCGGGGGCAAATAAATTAAAACCGCCAATAACAAAAACGTCAATATATAAGAAGAAAAATAAAAACAACAGATCCAGAAACAAATATTTATGATGATAGATGAGGGAATATATATGTATAAAAGAATATTCAGCTCCTCTATGCTACAACGGATGGAATACATCCGTTATTACACAGGAAATGGCACAATGTGTCAGAAGCTATATAAACTACAGGCCATTGTTACCCCACAGCACAGTAACACTTTCTTACCGGATTGGATTTCATTTCCATTAGGCTATCGAGGACTCGAGTTACTGGCAAGTTCTATGAAGAGAAGAATTGACACAATATAACTGTCAATCATCAATAATTCATCAATAACCATTCAACCATCAACCAACCATTGAGCTGCACTTTGGAGAGAATCTGAACAATATACTGAAACTAATGTGAGGATTTCCATAGTCAAACAGATGTCTGGCTACAGTCATTGACATCTTCCAGCTGCCATTCTAAGAGTAGACACATTTACTATGGGCTCAGTGGGATATGTGACAGAAAGTTCTGTACCCAGTGTTAGTATCAAATGTCCAAACATATTCACAAAGCTTCTTGTTTTGTGCAGCCAAAACAAACAGGATGGGGGAAGCGGGCAGGATGGGAATGTGGCTCGATTAACCCATAATGGGAACATGGAAAAGTTCAGCTCTACAGCATAGAACAGTGGAATGATCCCTTTCCTTCCAGCTGATTTGCATTGACCTACATGTTGAGTTCTGCAGGACTGGGCGGCCATGAAGCTGTGTGGAGTTTGGTTCCTCACAGTAGAATGACACTTGTGCCGACTCTCTGCAGTCACTCATCGTACTTCTGTAGGCAGCTCCATTACACTCACATCAGCTATCAGAAGCAGGTCAAACGCCCGCCCGCTGAGTTTACACTTGTCAAAATAAATCTTGTCCAATAGGCTGTTTACCTGCTGCTTTAGAACCAGGTTTTTCACCCCCTCCATGACAAACTGCGACCCCGTATTCATGACTCTGGAGAGCAGACTGGAAGTGGAAAAAAGAAGATGAGTATAAAGAGATGCACCACTGGTGCCAGCTACTTCTCCCAAAAGAGCCTGCAAAGAAGGGGGTCATTGTACCTGAGTGAACAGTGTGTAGCTTTGAACACGTCAGTGGTTATAGGTCTATGTGTTGACTCTCACCATCGGTGGGAGACAAGCTGGGGGACAAGAGGCCTTCTGTGGTAAAAGGGAAATGTGTAATGATAAAGCTGGCAGAATATGCAGCTTCCCAAGAAGGGCACATTTGTTCTATGTGATGATGGAATAGTAATGACACAATAATACTAGGAGGGCCTAGATCTCGAATGTGAAAGCCTAAGGTCATATAGAGGTGACTTGACTAGTATACATTAGCTTCGTAGTACCAAGCAAATTGGGGAGAATAGCAATCATACGCAGGGATATGGAAGTAAAGTTTATACAACCCCCCCTGGTTAAAAAACAAATGCAGCCTTTTCACTAAACAAAATTATTTCCTGCTCCTGCAAGTGCTAAATATGCAATAATCTTCCATATCTGCCTCAGCCATTACACCCTATAGTAAAGTCCAGTAACCAGCTGTCTTCAGGACCTAAGCTGATTTTGCCCACAATGAAAACCTAGACTGGCCAGGAAGGGAATGAAACTTTCAGTCTATAAACCTCCAGGTCTGAAAACAGACTTTTACTAAAGTCTTTAGCAGCTATGGTCAGCTAGGGATTATACTACTCCTGGATATCTCATAGCTCACCCAGCTTCTTATCTTTTAACAAGATAAGAAACAGGAACTAATACCAGAGTTCAACTAACAAAAACACAAGAAAAAGGCACTAAAAAGAGTACAGCACATATCACATGAGGACGACTTCTAGGACTATGGGATGTATATATATTTTTTTAAACATATGTTTATTTGGTTTTAACATTTTACAAAAATGCAACAGGGCATACCCCAAAGAGCATTCAAATGCAAAAGGGACAATATGCATATAATCAACATGTACATTTGGACCCCAGATATCAAGAGATAACCCCCCCCCCCCCCCCCACCCAGAAAACAAAACCTCTTTCCACCCCCCTCACAAACAAACCTGCCCTCCACCAGTGAAAGAAGCCCATCGAGATTGGCATCTGGCTCCAGAACCATAAAGAGTACAAACAAAATTGAAATAGGCTCTTGAATGTATAGAACATTGAAGAAGGGGGAAAGCAGAGGTCCCCTCAATCGCTGCAAAATGGAAATGAAAGGACTCATCGTATGACGGACGTCCTCCATTTAGGAAGGAGTAACAACCCTTAGTCTAAGGATCCTGATATAGCCCTCGTAAGATAACAGGCCATGGAAATGAAGGGGTGCATCAAGGTTGCCAATTCACTATCATTTAAAAAGGCTAGCATAAAAATCTTCCATTTCTTGTAGAAAGACTTGGCTGATTTTTCTTTAGTACGAAGCACTTCAAGATGATCCAGAAACATGTATTGCCTGACCTGAGCAATTACCTCAGACGAGGTCAGCATAGTGGCTGTCAGACAATGTGCTAAGGGACACAGTTTGGCCACAAGTAAAATGATATGAATAAGTAACGTAAGCAATACACCCTCAGGAGCAATATGAAGAACAATTAACGATAGTGAGACGGGTAGAATGACCCTCAGTCGTCTAGAGAGAAGATGAAAGAGGTCAGTCCAAAAAGCAGTAGAGTGTACACACGTCACATGAAGCAAGTCAGTCCGGATGGTACCACAGTTAGGGTAGTGTTCTAGTCTGTCTGGACGGTCAGGAGTCTTAGGTAGTGTGAAGCCATAAGTGGCATGGTGCAAAATGCGGAATTGTGTTTCCCTTCACCCATTTACCCCAGCCTTGTGGACCTTAGCCCAGCCTTCCAGTATGGGAAGAATCAGGTTTGCCCTCCCAGTAATGAAACAAGGAATTTTGAGTGGATTCGCTCCCTTTCTGCTTAAGGTGTCGGTAAAGGGAGTGAAAAGGAGACTATGAGGAAATAAGACTGTCAAAAGAGGTGTTAGACCCTTCCTGAGAGAAGTCAGATATTCTAGGATTGAGAAAAGCCATGAGTTAACAGTAGGAGAGGTATTGTCCCCCAGTCAGTCCGTAGCGTTCTCCTAGTTCGGGAAAAGATAAGTATCATGGCTCTGTCGGATGTAGTAGCTGCCGTACTTGAGATATGCCTGCCTCCCTCCATCATTGAAACAAACTATTTTCCTTCCCCTGGGGAAATTCGGGGTGGGTCCATAAGGGAATGTGTTTAGAAAGGGAATAGGGCAAATACATCAATGCTCGGCATTGCTTCAGAGTGATTATTGTCTCTCTAAGAAAGATACTCTTACAAATGTAAGCGGGTAGGGCCACAAATTTGGTATGTAGTACTCCAGCCAGGGACCACGGTGAGACCATGCTAGATTTCAAATCAACGTTGGAATATCCGGACTCGCTGCGCAACCAGTCAATGCAATGTCTATAGATAGAGGATAGGTTATAGTGATGGACATCTGGGAAACCCACCCCCCTTTATCTTCGGTAGCATAATCTTGCTGAGAGCTATGCGTGGCCTTTTGTTTGCCCATAGAAATTTGCAAAAGGTTGAGTTAAGAAATTGGATGTCAACTCGTTTGAGCAATACCGGTATGGTCTGCATAGGATACAGTAGTTTCGAGAAACTCAGCATCTTGATCAGATGACATCTAGCCAATAGAGGTAAGGGCAACAAAGTCCAATACCTAAGCTTATCAGCAATCTTACATATTTGGGGGGGTAAAATTAATTGGGGTCCTACCCACCCAAATGCCCAGATATCGGAATTACATACTCGTGATTGCTACAGGTAACAGTAAGGAGTCCCTAGATAGATGAGCAGTTGAGGGTGCTAGATCAAGAAGGACACTCTTGGAAGTGTTTACTTTGAAACCGGACACCCTCCCAAATTCAGTGAGACAGTCAATGACAGGGAGAGATCCCGTGTAGGTTCAGCCAGGAAATGGAGGAGGTCATCAGCGAAGAATGCATGTGAGCGTTCATGCCCTCTAACCCGTATACCCTCCACAATCCCGGCCTCTGACAGCTTCCTCGATAGAGGCTCAGAAGGCATCCCTGACGAGTGCCTTTTTGTGGGGAAAAAGGGGCCAAAAGGAAGATGGGAGTGTGGATACATGCTACAGGGGTAAAATATAAAGCCTGAAGGTAAGTCAGAAAAGGGCCCCCAAAGCCCATCGCTTGTAAGACTTCCCATAGCTAATCCCACCTGACATTATCGAACGCCTTTTCGGTGTCAATGGAAAGCATGGCAGCTGTAGGATGATCATGAGGGTGTAGATGGACATCGTCCAAGACCGACAAGACAAACCAAATATGGGTCACTGCAAATCTCCCCTTCACAAAGACCACCTGAACCGGGGAAATCAACCATGGCAATATCGTTGCCTATCAACTAATATTTTCGATATTAGTTTGAGATCGAAATTGATCAGAGAGATGGGTCTATAGCCTCCTGGTGAAAGAGGTGCAATATTGGAGGATGCGGGGATGGGAGACCCAGAAAGGTAGGAATTGAACAAGGAAAGCAGGGCGGGGGTCAGTTCCGAGCAAAGGGATTTATAAAAATCCCCTGGAAACCCGTCAGGGCCAGGGGCCTTATTGGCCTGTAACCCTCTGATCATCGTCTCCAACTCCTCCCTTCCGGTTGGCCCAGGAAGTCCCTCTCCTCCGCAGAGACAGAAGGGAGTGAGCCCGATGCGAGCCAGGGCACAGATGCCGCCCTTTCTCCCACAGGGCAGGAATAGAGATCATGGAAATAGCGGGGGTGAATGTCAGTAATACGCTTGGGGTCCCTATTTTCCGTGTTGGTGGTATCTTTCAGAGCTGTAATATTAGTAGGAGGAGAAGCTCCGTTGGCGAACCTCGCTAATAGTCGCCCCGATTTATTGCTGAACCGAAAGAGTGATGCCTCGAAGTGAGACCGTTTTAAATTATCACGTCTTTCAAGCCAACTATCATAAGAAGATTTGGCCACAGTCTAGTTTCTCTTATTCACTTCAGTCGGTGCGACAACAAAAACAGTATAAGCTTGTTGGAGGGAAGCACCTAACAATTCAAGTTGGGAGGAGATCTTCTTGAGGGAAGAGGTGTAGGAGAGAATGCGGCCCCTCAGGACAGCCTTCGCAGTATCCCAAAATCCCAGGGTCAGATACATGGGCAGCATTATAAGTGGAGAATTCCCACCACCAGCCCTTCAATAACGCTGGGAACTGTTCGTCTCTGGTGAGGCTGGAGTGGAAAATCTGTTCCTCAGGGAATTGAGTCAGTCAGGTGAAGGAGCAGAGGGGCATGGTCAGAGATTACTAGGTCTTCAATGGAGATGCGGTCAACCATGTGAAGTAAAGAGTCAGCCACAAAACAATAATCCAGTCTCGAGCAAGAGTGATGTGAGTGGGAGTAATGACTAAAATTACGTTCATCAGGGTGAAGAGCCCTCCATGAGTCATTCAGTCCAAGTCCCGTCGCCCAAGGATGTAGGAAGGTGTTAGAACGTTGAGGTACAGGTTGAGAGGGTCTATTACTACGTCTGTCCTCCCCATGATGCATTACCATATTAAAGTCACCATCGACCACCTTGAGCGTGGAGATGATAGGGCCACTCTACCGGTTAAGTCCCTCAAAAAAAGATCCTGTCCAGAATTAGGGCCATAGACATTGGAGAGTTACAACCCATTGGAAGATGTTTTAATATGGACACTACAAAACTGCCCATCAGTTTCAGTAGAAACTGACAAGATGTCAGATGAAAAGGATTTGTGAAACAAAATGAGAACCCCCGCATTTACAATCAACCGCAGGGGGGCCTTCCACTCAACCCACCCATCATTTTTTCATACGGCCAAAATCCGCAGCGTTCAGGTGCATCTCCTGTAGGAGGGCAATATCGGGGGCTAAGCGTTTAAGATGACGTAATAGTAAGCTGCGGTTATGAGGGGACCTCAACCCCTTAACGTTCCAAGATACAATCCGCATGTACAACAATGTATCAGTGCAACATAATAGAGAGCCAGACAAACAGTAAAAGAGAGTTGAATAAGGAAACGACACCCCACCCACCCCTCAAACTTAACCCATAACAGCATCCCATACCCAAAAAGGGTGAGCCCCCCCCACCATCCTCCCAGAGGTACACTAGCACCTTGCCCTGTAGACCTCCTATCTACCCAAGCTGATAAGAACACCACAAAATCTCCTCTGGCAACACCGCTCACCCACCCAGTAAAGAGAGGAAAGTAAGAAGTACCCAACAAGAAAAAGTAAAGAGAAGCAGTACAGTACAGTACAGTACAGATAGTGTGGATCTGGTGGTAAAATCTAACCCAGCCAACTACCCCTGGGGGGAAGAAAAGACAACAGTTACCATCCCCTTAAGGACTTCTCCCACTGCAGACCCGTAAGAATGGCCAGGAACTCCCATTAAATGAGCCCTAGATCTAGCAATTTGTAGTGGAATGCTCGAACGGAAAGTAAAATAACTGATAAGTAATTACATTTTTTCCCGTCGCTTTTTGTCCCCCCCCCCTCCCATTTTTTGTTGTTCGTGAATGGTAACATTTGGCAATTCCTCATCTACTCCCCTCCCCCCGCACCAAACCCCCCCACCTAAACTACCCTCCCATCTCCCAAATAACCCCTATAATGCTCCCTCTCCCCCACCCTCTACCATGGAACATAAGTAAAACAGCAATAGGAGGGACTGCTCAGAAACAATGGGAGTCTTCGGGTAACATCAGGGAAAAGGGCCAGTCAAAGAAGAGGTCCCCACCGGATACAGGTGGCAAGTCCCAGGGGCATGCAGGTCTGGACATCTTAGACCTGGGGGCAGTTAGGAGTGAAGAAGCCACAAAGGTGCCAACAAGTGGTAGGAAACTTCAGCAGTCCCTAGGAGCAACTGCTCCCCAAGAGTCTGCATACTAGGGAGCAAGCAAAGGAAAGAAAATGAGAACTTGCGGTTAGTCATTGGACGGAGAAGGCCACCTGTCCTTTCGTTCTCTCTGCGGGTCGGTGCGTTGGTCAGAATCCGCTGTTGTCCGGAGCGGGGTCGCCATTCCTTGGTTCTGTGTGGATTGCGAGGCAGACAGGTGTGTCTGACTCCGGATCCGTGAGGTGGCATCTCTGCAAGGAGAAGAGCGAAAGATTCCCTCGAGAGCCTGGGTGCCAATGGAGCCGTCCGGGAAGAGCACCCGAAGTATGGGAGAAAGCAGCTTACGTCTGTGAGTGACCTCTGCAGAGAAGTCCCTGAATATGAGCAGTTTGGCACCATCCACTATCAGATACTCTCTCCGGCGCCGGAATGCCCGCAAAATAGCTGATTTATCTTGAAAGTCCAGGTATTTAGTTATTACTAGGCGAGGCCTATTATGGGTTTGGAGGCCTGGAGGAACAACATGTTCTGGGCCACCCCGGAGGTCAGGTCCCAGCTGGTGCGCTCTTTCCACTTTACAGGGCCAGAGCAGCCCCAGCAACTTAGGAAGCATGTACTCACACAGGTGAAGGAGGTCCGTGGCACACCCACGATTCTGAGGTTGCTTCTGCGGGACCGGTTTTCAAGGTCATCCACCTTGTCCCAAAGGTGTCTGCATTCCCCCTCCAGGTTAGATATACGAGTGTCCGCTTCCTCATCTGGGTCTCTGGTGCGAACACGATCCTCCACATCTGCCAGGTGGGCGCCATGTTGAGTCACTGTGTGCTGCAGCTCTTGTGGCGTGGCCTGCATGGTAGCCACTATGGATTCTTGTACCTTCGGGACTATGCGATCCACCACCGCTGCAGCCAAGGCTACATAATCTATACCCTGACATCTCCATACGGTCGTCTCCCGCTGCCATGCTGGAAAGAGAGGGGGGGGGGGGGGTCGGGGATGCTGCGCGGCCAGAGGCTGGGGAGCAGGCCATGCTGGTGCGTCCGCTTCTGCTTGGGGACGCGGTCCCTCCATCCACCACTGGTTTCTTTTTATTCCCCATCGGGACAAGGTAACGTTCCATAAACTGCTGCAGCAGAGGGGAGTAGTGAGTCAGTCCGGTGTAGATTGCGGGTATGGTGGGTAAATAGCATGAGAGGGGTGAGGAGCTGGTGTTCCGTGCGTCCTCACAGCATGGCGCCAGAACCGGAAGTCGGGATGGATAATTTTATTCAGATGAACACACTATACATACATACTGACTGGCCTGTGGTCACAGAACTCTTTCACAAACACAGTAATGCAAAGAAAAAAACCTTCCAAAAGTATTGAGATAAAAGCAGTACTGTTATGTAAAACCAACAGAGAAATGTATGTTGGCTCTATCAAAAACATAATATAAAAGGATTATAGACATTGATAAAAAAAAACTTGTTCAGGCAGGCAAACCTGAATCAACAAAATGTGCACTACTACAAAACCAGTAAAGTTAATCCAAGCGTACTCTATTAACCACCAAGAGCACTTGGGTGAGAATCAGGGGTATAGGGCAGCAGTTTTGAGGGGGGCAGCAAATATGTGAGTAAAAGAAAGAAACCTATAAATATACTTTGTAGCTGCTGCAGCTATACTGTGTGAAGGATTTTGCTAGGGCTAGGGCTCCATCCCCCAGGGGGCCCTCTGCCGGCTGCTCAGTAGGGGGGGGGGGCAACTGTTTTAAAGTGGCCACTTTAAAACCGTGACTAGCAGCGGTCCTGGACACTTCTGCTTTTTATGTTTCATATTTCCTTACCTGGCCGCGCTCGGCAGGCTCAGGTAATGTGGCGGATCTTGTGGGCTGTGTGGATAATATGACGAGTGACGTCTCCTGCGGCTCCTCTACGCGGCGTCAGGGACCTCACTCCTCATTTCCTGCAGCGCCGGTGTAGTGAAAAAAACTGTGTCTTGAAGCGTTCTGTGTCCGCGGCTGCAGGAAATGAGGAGTGACGTCCTCGACATCACGCAGAGGAGCCGCAGGAGACGTCACTCGTCATATTATCCACACAGCCCACAAGACCCGCCGCATTACCTGTGCCTGACGAGTGCGACCAGGTAAGGAAATATGAAAATTAGAAAAAGCAGGGGGAGAGGGGGGGGGGGGGGAGCAATGAGCAGGGGAACTATACTGCCAACCTAACGTGGGGGAACATACTGCCAACCTAATGTGGGGGAACATACTGCCAACCTAATGTGGGGGAGCTATACTGCACCTAATGTGGGGAAACTATACTGCCTACCTAAAGTGGGGGAACATACTGCCTACCTAATGGGGGGGGGGGGGGGGAACATACTGCAAACCTAATGGGGGGGGGAACATACTGCCAACCTTATGGGCGGGAACTGCAACCTAATGTGGGGGAACATACTGCCAACCTAATGTGGGGGATCTATACTGCCAACCTAATGTGGGGGAACATGTGCTCCTGACCTATAATTCCCCCCTGACATGTGCTCCTGACCTATAATGCCCCCCTGACATGTGCTCCTGACTTATAATGCCCCCGACATGTGCTCCTGACCTGACCTATAATGCGTATAATATTTTTTTTCTTGTTCTCCTCCTCTAAAACCTAGGTGCGTCTTATGGTGAGGTGCGTCTTATGGAGTGAAAAACACGGTAGTTACTGCCACTATTATGCAAACACTGGCTGTGAATACAGTTGAATGAGAAGAGGATACAAGTAGGTTGTTAATGTTTTTCCATTGACAACAAAATCAAACACTTTCATGGGTTAACTATTAAAAAATACTTACCCTTTAGATTTAGTAGCACCAGTCCCATAGTTTGCTGGTGTTGCTGCCATCTTGGCAAAGGCCCTATATAAATAAAACCAAACATCATTATAACAAGACTTTGTTTTACTAACATCTATTAGACGTAATACACTGCTCAAAAAATAAAGGGAACACTAAGATACACATCCTAGATCTGAATGAATGAACTAATCGTATGAAATACTTTCGTCTTTACATAGTTGAATGTGTTGACAACAAAATCACACAAAAATTATCAATGGAAATCAAATTTATCAACCCATGGAGGTCTGGATATGGAGTCACTCAAACTCAAAGTGGAAAACCCCACTATAGGCTGATCCAACTTTATGTAATGTCCTTAAAACAAGTCAAAATGAAGCTCAGTAGTGTGTGTGGCCTCCACGGGCCCGTGTGACCTCCCTACAATGCCTGGGCATGCTCCTGGTGAGGTGGCGGATGGTCTCCTGAGGGATGTCCTCCCAGAGCCAGTGGCGAATTTGCCAATCTTGGTGTTCTCAGGCAAATGCCAAAAGTCCTGCATGGTGTTAGGCTGTAAGCACAACCCCCACCTGTGGATGTGGGGCCCTCATACCACCCTCATGGAGTCTGTTTCTGACCGTTTGAGTGGACACATGGACACTTTTCTGCCTTCTGGAGGTCATTTTGCAGGACTCTGGCAGTGCTCCTCCTTGCACAAAGGCAGAGTTAGCGGTCCTGCTGCTGGGTTGTTGCCCTCCTACGGCCTCCTCCACGTCTCCTGATGTACTGGCCTGTCTCCTGGTAGCGCCTCCATGCTCTGGACACTATGCTGACAGACACAGCAAACCGTTTTGCAACAGCTCGCATTGATTTGCCATCCTGGATGAGCTGCACTACCTGAGCCACTTGTGTGGGTTGTAGACTCAGTCTCATGCTACCACTAGAGTGAAAGCACAGCCAGCATTCAAAAGTGACCAAAACATCAGCCAGTAAGCATAGGAACTGAGAAGTGGTCTGTGGTCACCACCTGCAGAACCACTCCTTTATTGAGGGTGTCTTGCTAATTGCCTATAATGTCCACTTGTCGTCTGCACAACAGCATGTGAAATTGCTTGTCAATTGGTGTTGCTTCCTGAATGGACAGTGGGATTTCACAGAAGTGTGATTGACTTGGAGGTACATTGTGTTGTTTATGCGTTCTCTTTATTTTTTTGAGCAGTGTACAATATAAAATACATAAATGTTCTTACTTCCATTGCTTGATGTAGTTTAGAGGTGCCAGATTACAACTAGCATCCTCCAGAGCTTTCCTATACTGATCTAGGTCAGTCTGCAGAAAACAAAATACAGTATTATAAAATATGGTGTATGCCAAAGGGGAGTACATTTTTATATATTTCAAAACCAAACATTGATTAAATTATCTTCCAAATGTTACATACTAGAGATCTAGTTGTGGGGTCCCAGCACAAGTGGCTGTCCCGTGGTTGAGGACTGACTCAGGCAGCCTGGCAGCACAGAGTGTTGGGCCCACAGACGTTCTTCAGTATAGCAATTATGTGAATATTGTGAAATAAGAGTAATATATTTTCTTTAATTTTGTTTTTGTTCCATGTATGTAAGTTTGATATGTTACTGTGCCTTTAAAAATGTGAGTAGTGAACCCCATGTGACCATGTCAGCCAATGACACCCCAAAAGTCCCCTCTGTATAGTGAGGTACAGGGGAGAAGTTAGTTCACCCTAGTGTGAGTACACAGTTCACCCAGAATGTGCTCCTCAGCAACAGCCCAGCTCAGGTGTGCTGTGTCGTGTGTCCTAAGCAGAGGCCTAATTCAAGTTTACTACTGGTCATTCTACAAGTGTCATCCGCGGGGAAGATTCATGTCCCTGCAGAATGGTTTACAGTGCCTTGGAAGGACCCTAGCTACCAGAACCTCAAATTCTACAATTCTGTCTGGTGAAAAGCACCACAAGTCTCAGAATGGCAATAAGGCTCGCAAGGGGTACGCTGCACTCTCATACTAAGGCAAGCTGTTTGTGTGTTACCAACTTCCAAAGCTCAGTAAAAGCAGTTAACCGTAACCTGATCGGATAAACAATGCCTTGGCGTCACAAGTGAACAAGGTACGTCTACCAACACCCAGTGGCTGCCACATAGTCGTCGCTCCTATCTCTAGCAAATAAATTGGGACTTACTCCCCTTAGAGACCCAATACCAATCTACCCACAGGCCCAAGAGTGCCCACCTCTTTAGTTGTTGGATTTGGGATGCTTTATAAAAAAAACAATTTTGGAACAGCCAAAACCAGATTGTTTCTAAATTATTTTACAGTGGTCTCTCAAGTTACAATATGAATTGCTTTCAGGATGACCATTTTATGTTGAGACCATAACTGTATGGGAACCTGGTAATTGGTTCTGAAGCCCCAAAATGTCAGCCTGTCATCCAAAAATAGGAAAAAGGTGAGGATTAAAGAAAAATAAATAGATAACTAATACAGAAGCAAGTCCTGACATATAAAAGTAAGAAAGATCTGCTGGGAGCTGTAATCACTGTCTATGTAGAGGACAGGAGCTTCTTCAGGGTCCTGTACAGAACACACAATGTCCCAAAAAAGTAATGGAGCCGCCCTCACCTGGTGTCCATAGGAGCAGCAAACCCTGGCACAGGTAAATAGTACAGAACATGTAATACCACCCTGTAGTGTAGGGGGCGCTACCAAACAGCCAGTCAGTGCATGCACTTCAGTAATACAGGTGTTTTATCAGTGAATGCCCATTCTGATTGGTCAGTTCTTTCAGCCATTGATGTTTCCCAGATATGGACTGTCTGTAGCATTGTATGTTGAGTTTGGTTTCAAGTTACAATGGTCCAGAAAAGACAATTTTATATTAAAATACATTACATTAGTGTATGTTTTGTGGAATTTTTGTTCATCGTCTTCAGTTAATACCAAGCAAAATAGTGTCCGCGTGTTGTGGTAGACAGAACGCCTTATTTTCCTTGGAATAGACCATATGACTTGCAAATCAATAAATAAATGGTCATTCTTGGTGCACAAAGGACGATTGTTAGGCTAAAACAGAAGAATGCACCAGGCTTATTAAAAATACATCACTCAGACATTCCTCTTAAGTACAGGATATGGTGGATGAAAACAAAAACTAAGAAGAGTTCTAAAGGGGACTTCTATCACTTGGTCAACTACAATTTCCTGTTTAGTTCAGATTTTTTTTTTTTGTATTTGTGTTGTGTTACATTTTAACCTTTTCCTCATCTCTGTTCAGCTAAGGTGGCCATGCTTTTCCCAAAACTCCGACCACTCTCTCCACCAACATCATCTATCGGTGGAGAGCTGTGAGGCCACCACACACCTTAGGCAGACGTCTAAAGCCCCATTAGATGTCTGCAGGTTTGGCCACAATTAGTATAAGGTTTATTCTTTACTTTACTCTTTGCTTTACACTTTGATGCTTTGCGCTCTGCTTTTTTTATCTCATTAAAACAGGATCCCTTATGGATATAACAAATCTGCTTTGAAATTGATCCACCATTTTTTAAGAATAGCAACGCAATGGAAACCTGTGACAACAGAACCATAATGACAGTCTGAACCAGTTATAGCCCGTTAATAATGGCTGTTATTTTGTGACGGAAGATGGTAATGGGAGAAATAGTGCATGCTCTATTTTGCTCGTTACTATCTTCCATCACAAAATAACGGCCGTTATTAATAACGGGCTATAACGGGTTAAAGCGGCTATTAGAAAAATCCCATAGACTATAATGGGATTTTCTAACGGCCATATAGGATTTTGTAACTGCCTTTTTCGGCTGATTTTCAGACGGAACTTCGTACGGATCTTTAAAACTGAGTAATTTTGTAGTGTGAAACAAGCCATAGTTGAGCCTTCATCTAGCCCATCGAAAAAAATAAAAGAATGTTGAATATAATATGAAATACAGTGATCCCTCAACTTACAATGGCCTCAACATACAATAGTTTCAACATACAATGGTCTTTTCTGGACCATTGTAACTTGAAACCAGACTCAACATACAATGTACAGACAGTCCAGATCTGTGAAACGTGTCAATGGCTGGAAGATCTGACCAATCAGAATGGGTATTACACTGGTAAAACACTTGTATTACTGAAGCACATGCACTGAATTCCTGTCTGGTAGCGCTCCCTACAGTACAGGGAGGTATTACATGTTCTGTACTCTTTACCTGTACCAGGGTTAGCTGCTCCTTTGGACATCAAGTAAGGGCGGCTCCATTTTACTCTTTAGGACATTGTGTTCTGTACAGGACTCTGAAGAAGCTCCTGTCCTCTACATAGACAGTGATTACAGCTCCCAGCAGATCTTTCTTACTGTTATATGTAAAGATTTGCTTTATCTGTATTAGTTATCTACATATTTTTGTTTAATCCTTTTTCCTATTTTTGGATGACATTTTGCTGGCTTCAGAACCAATTACCAGGTTTCCATAGAGTTATGGTCTCAACATACAATGGTTTCAACATACAATGGTTGTCCTGGAACCAATTAATATTGTAACTTGAGGGACCACTGTACATTTCTAAAAAAAAAAAAAAAAAAAAATGTAATCACAAAAAACTGAACATTTTTACAGATGTTAACAAGTAATCTCAGAAGTAAAAATTATTAAATAAAATTTTTTTGAATGAGACTAATGAGGTTGAATGAGGTTCACTATGTCCTTTGACAGAGTGGAAAACATTTAGAAGATGAACAAAATCCTTGTAATATTTCTTTTTACAACCACATTTCATCACCTAAGAGGCCAAAATAAATTATTACAGTTCATTCAGAAAACCGATAGAAAATGTTTTATTCCCATGAAAATATCTCAGCTGCCGGTACCTCAGACGGGGGCTGTGCAGACGTGATGTAATAAATCAGAAACAACCGCATCTTGTCTTCTGGTGTCCCAGCTACAAACAAGCAGAAGGAAACATGTAAACATGTAAAACACAAAATAAAAGAAACCATTTGTGGCATGACCAAAACGAATGGAATAATAAATTATCTCTAATCTGGGAATAAAGTATTAAAAGGTATACAAAGTAAACACTGTGGTTGGAAGACCATAAAACACACAATAAAGGAAGACTTGTTATTTTAAGAGTCCTGCTAACAGTTATAGGAAATGGACAAAGATGTTCCGTCTGAGGAACAGAGGCACATGAAATAATCAAAAGGGTCTAAGATGCTTTAAGGGACAATAAAATATAAAGTATCAGCATACTTTACACCCCAGACCCAAATTACGATTTCTGGCTTACATTTTCTTCCTGCTCCCCTCCCAAGACCCATAAAGTTTTTTCCCCTCGTATTATACGAATAATAATACTTATTTATATAGCACCGACAGATTCTGCAGCACTTTCCAATTTTGAGAATACAAATGAAGACAAATATCAGACATTACAATATTACAAAATATAATATTGAAACAGGAGGAGTGAGGGCTCTGCTCGCAAGAGCTCACAGACTATGAGGAATGGGGTTAAGACAAAATACAGAAAGTGCTTTATTGATACATTGGTCCAGCCATGTTTTACAAATAGGATACATAAATACATAGGGTTACATAAAGGAGGATGAACCAGTCAAGAACAAGATTTTGAATGTCTAAAATTCATAGAAGCGGAGGAGAATCCTTCTGAACATGGCACCCAGAGGTCTCAAAATGGGCAAAAGTAGAGAGAGACCAATTATGGAATGTTATAGGCCTGAATGAAGAAATTAATCTTTAGGCAGGGATGTGGAATTTGTATTGCCCGAAGCCCGGGACATGTAGTTCCGGGCACCAGGCAGGTGAATTTTTCAGGTCCTTAGCCCTGCTTCGGGCAAGCAGGGCTGGACCTCAAAGCCCCTGAAAAGCACGGCAGCACTCACAGGGGTGTATGGAGCGTCTCCCGATTCCAGCCCACTCCGTACTCTGCAGCCCCCGGCTGTTTTCAGTCGCTGGGGGCCGCCACTAATAGCCAGAATGCAGCGATCCCGATCGCCGCAGCTGGCTATTAACCGTTTAGATTGCCTCTGTCAAAGCTGACAGCGGCATCTAAAGGGACATGTGAATGCTCCCTGGTGGTCCAGTAGGGTGGATCGCCCCCTACCCCATCACCCCCCACCGCAGCGAGATCGCGTGGGGGCAAACTACTATAGAGGTAGCTGGAGGGCTTACCTCTGATTCCCTGGTGTCCGTGGAGCTATTAAAAAGTCAGATCAATACCAAAATGTTACCCATACAAAAAACAGTTTATGGTGCAAAAAACGAGTCCTCATACAGCCTGGTATGCGGAATTTTTTTTTTTTTTTTTTTTTTAGAAAGCTACAGGGGTCAGAAAATTGCAATTAAAAGAAAATTCAAAAAAAGTTCAGAATTTTTTTTTTTTCAATTAGTAAACATGACGGAAACTATACAAATCTGGTATTGCTGCAATCAGGCCAGTCTAAAGTATCAAAATAACATGTTATCTCAACCACAAGGTAAATGGCGTAGAAAAGAAAACCAGCAAATCTGCTAAATTATATTTTACTATTTCAATTTTACTTCACCAATATTTTTGTTTTTGTTTCGGAGCATGCTATGGAAAAATTAAAAGGTATCATTATAGTAGTTAGTTATGGCTAGTTAGGGCAAGGAGGAAAAAAGTAGAGTGTAAAAGTGAAAATTGGCCAGGACAAGTGGATCGTCATGAGGGACAAGTAGATTTTGTTCAGTTTTAGTCCCGTGGATAAGTAGTTTTTTATTAAATTTCCACACCCCTGCTTTAGGGCATGTTTAAAACTGCTGGGTAAAAGTCTGAGGGTTCGGGATAGCACAAGCGAAGTCTTGAAGACAGGAGTGAGAGGTTCGGATAATAGAAGATGTTAGTTTAAGATCAGTAGAGCGCACGTGTAGGATGATAGACAGAGATAAGAGAGGAGATGTAGGGAGGTGCAGCACTGGGGAGAGCTTTGTGGGAGAGAGTGAGGACTTGACTTATATTGTATTCTGGACTGAACAGGTAACCAGTATAGTGACTGACACAGGGAGAAACATGTCCAAAACGTAGTGTGAATGCACCTTAGGGTACATTCACACAAACCGCATCCTGTGCATAGTTGATGTGTAGGATTTGAAACAGCAGATTTAATGCTGTGTCCAGTCATTTAGTTTAAATTGAAACATGAAGCATAAAATCTGCAGCTTCAAATCTTCGAATATGCACAGGATAATGTACGTGTGAGTACACCCTCAATGTCCAGTAGTGTGGTAAATCTACTTACTCAGCACCACCACAGTCCAGTGAGGAACATTTCTGCACATACTTACTGTGTTCCTGTAGTTAACATCTGGACTGGTGGTCATAAATTATTACTACTCATCGCTGTGAAGTACTTTGTGAAGTCACAATTTACTGCAACGCGCTTACTAGAATGAACCATATGGCTCCTACAAAGCTACACATTCAGGTGCTTTGTCCTTTGATAACGGACTTGAAATATCCACAGGCATCTGAAAGTATTAATTTAGTACATGGTAGCCCTAATCCCTGGATCCAATTCATAAAGCAAGTGATAATCTCTCTCACCTAATAAAGCTTAACTTGTTTCTTTGACACATAGCCAGGGCGCTCAGCTCAGAAATCATTCTATAAGTGCGATACCAATGGCAGAACCGCTACTGCTGAAAGAAACCTGAGGCCAGCAGGACCTGAAAGTGAAATGTCTATTTGCCATAGACTTAAAAATTGTACTGAATTCTAATGTGTTAAACAGGTCTATAAATGAACCTCCACTCATCGTGTTGCACAGAAGAATGACATGATTTAGGGAGGCACTAAAGTGGAACTCTATAGGGCATACTTTACTGGCGTAGTTGTTAAAAAGTACTCATCACCAAATAAACTGTTCTAAACTCATCTCAGGCTATGTTCCCTAACTAATCCTAACAGCTTTAAAAAGCTGTGTATCTTACCTTTCTTCTAGCTCATATAGTGCAATTTCCCTGCAGGAGAAAGTGGGCATTTCCCAGCAGGCATGACATCACTGAAGCCTGCTGGGGGACCACTTCCACCCCCTAACATCGCTGCAGTGCTGTGATGAATAGAAGACCTCAGGCTCTGTGTATGTTTCAATCTGTGTTGCTATCAGTGAGGGTCTCCTGCAGGTTTCAGTCTGTGCAGCTTTCTGTGAGAATCTGTGGAGCTTTCACTTTCTGTGTAGCTGTCAATCAAGCTCAGTGCAGAGCACTACTTCCTGAGTTTGGACTCCTGCCAGGCCGGAAGGAGGTCAAACTCACTGTATTAATTGTGGCAGGTAACAGAACAGAGCTCCCTAGTGGCTGTTTTTTATATTACATTTTAAACATATGTTGATCATTTTAAAAGCAAATGAATGGGAAAGTGTCTGCTATTTATACAAGGAATACTATATACTATATTAAACGTTTAATTTGGTGACAGGTACTCTTTAATGCAAAAGTCCTAGGATGCCAGACACAGCTTCCATGACTGGGGTTAGAGAAGCCGTTTTTTTTTTTTTTAGCATCACTGTCCTTTGAATACAATTTTGACATGTTGTCCAGGCATGTCACAAGTTTAGATTGCACCGGGTCTCACTCCTGCTATGATGGAGAGTGGTCATCTCAAAGAGGTTTCACTGTATATGTATACTCCTAAAGGGTAGGGTCACACACAGCACATATGCAGTGTATTTATGCTGTTTAGCAGTGGGAAATATGCTGTATACGTTCTATCAGCAGACACACAAGGGCTTTTTCCACTGCAGCCCTGTGCGTGTGCAACAAGGTTTGGAAGTGGGTCATGTGTCACAGTTACGTTGGTGCGCTCGGCCTTACTATACACACAGTGCTGCAGCAGGGAATGCCTTGTGTGTCTGCTCATAGCGCATATGCAGCATATTTCCTGCTGCCCGGAAGATTTCTCGCAGTATCAAATATGTTGCGTATGTGCTGTGTGTGACCCTAACACTGAAATTTCAAGTAGCAGGTGTCACTAAGTTTTGCAAATTTTCAAGCACCTCGCTCTGAACTGTGCCATGTGGGAAGGGCTTCAATGGCCAGATCAAAAGCAAATGAAAACTCAAATCATATCAAGTCAGTATAGTATGAATGTGCAATGCTTCCTGTTTGTCGCTTCTTGTAAACTGATAGAGAAAGAATCTCGGTTCATCACTCCAGCAGATCGCTAGATGCATAGGCCGAGATGTCAGCATTGTTCAGCGTTGTGTGGGAGACCAAAAACAAACTGGAATGATTGCAAGAGGTACGCAGAAACTGTGTGGACGCATTGGAAGATTAGAAGACTGGAGCGTAGAGATCCATTCTGTATTTTGAAAGAAATTGGACCTCGCATAACAAGCCTAGGGTGTCGAACCGTGTCTGTACAAACCTTCAAAAGGTGCTTGCACGACACTGGGCTATGAGCCAGATGTCCAGATACAGGTGTTCCATTGACCTCATGCCACCACTCTCAAATGATATTTTGGTGCAGAGGAAGACAGCAATAGAGGCTGAAATGGAGGTCTTACCACTTCAGTGATGTCCAAACGCAATGATAGCCGGAGACTGGTCTGGAGACCATGCGAGTAATGTTATGGCCATGGCATCGATCACATCTGGGACAACATTAGTCAGCAATTTCAAAAGGAGCTGCCAGCAGCAGATCTTGATGATCTGAGTGCCCAAATGCATCCAGTATGG
This sequence comes from Hyla sarda, assembly GCF_029499605.1. Taxonomy (NCBI): domain Eukaryota; kingdom Metazoa; phylum Chordata; class Amphibia; order Anura; family Hylidae; genus Hyla; species Hyla sarda. The sequence goes on along the minus strand of NC_079199.1, from coordinate 28,127,953 downwards.
CAGAACATTCCTTCAGTAGGTATCTTGCAGTAACCCTTAAATCCTTTCTCTGTTGCTAGAAGTGCAAATGGCATGGTATGTATGGTGTATATTGGTCGAGTTAAAAGCAGTAGGTGATTCTATATGTTATATGTAAAAAGAAAAATAAAGGCGCTCCATGTGGAGTATCGCTAGCAGCATGGAATGGAGGGAGAGGGGTTAGGAACCGCTTACCAATAAAGGTTTTGTACCCGTATACACAACAATGGAGAGCATTTGTAGAGGACGCACATTGCTGTCTGCAGCCTTCCTGAGATGCATATAGCGTGGAGTAGAGCAGGACTTCAAGGGGTTCAGAAATCATACGGCGCTGACCAGGATAAACACTGCGGGACACAGGAACATCCACTGACCGCTTTAATAACAACAATGCAATGCATTTCGCATGCGCAGCGAAATGCTTTGCATTGTTGTTATTAAAGTGGTCAGTGGATGTCCCTGTGTCCCGCGGTCTTAATCCTGGTCAGCGCCTTATGATTCCTGAACCCCTTGAAATCCTGCTCTACTTCATGGTATATGTTATATGTGACAAGGAGAGGTGGGAGAAGACTTCTCCCCTATCAAAAGTGAAATTTGTGGATTATAACAGCATTAAGAACACAAGGCTTGCTCGCTCTAATTTTTTGCTTCCTTTTTATCTGCAATATAGTACCCAAGATTCAGGAAAAGCGGAGGGGAATAGTATTCAGCCACTGGTGTTTCTGGATATGTGGTTCTGGAAGTGTGAGTGGTGGATCGTAGCCATTTACAGGTAGTAAGTTGGAGCACAGTTTTGTTTATGAAATCTGTCCACTAAAGAACAGTCGAAGAAGTTGTAGCTCATGTTTTTAAAGGCTGGTTTCAGTTATGCAACTTTGAAAAGAGATCTTGCATTTTGGAAAGATTAGGTAAATGGCTGCCACAAGGATGACCTTTTAATATTGACTTTGTGTGTATTTGAGTAGCTCAGGTGAAGTTATTTCCACGGAGTTGGCACTTTAACTTAATTAAATGTGCTGTCATTTATTTATATGGAAGTATTTCGATCAGGATACTGATCTCATCTAGACAAACATCACAAAGTACATCTACCACCATCAGGACTATTCCCCCCTTACCGTAACATTGGTCGCTAAGTAAAAATGATGTTCTTTAGAGCAAGGGAGCAAAACACGGAGCTTAAAATATAACAACATGGATGAAATTATGGTTTTCAAGTATAAAACTGTCTCAAATAAAGGAGAAATGGCCATATTACCAACAGTTACCAAAATTCAGCTTTCATCTTCTAAATGACTAGAGAAAAATTTACTTCTCTTGGTTGCTATGTTTCAATAGGGTACATTTAAGTTCTAATATATTAGGTCCCCATATTGTCCTCCCTGCACTTTAGAAGAGCTATATGGCAAATTAACAGTCTTTTCTTAATATGCTAAGGCAATAACGCATCAATTTGATATGACTGCAGCAGCCTATCACAGGTCACAGCAGCAATGTCAATACTACAGTGGAGTAAACTAAGACTAGCTGGAGACTTGTGACAAGCAGGAGTAATGGTGGGTGGAGGGTAGGTATTACTTCAGCCTATATTCAGTTTTAAACAGACAAGTCAAACTTTTAATCAGTTGGGGTCTTGGTGCAGAGACCCTCAATTATTGCTAGATATGGCTGGGAAAAAGGTGCAGCTGTGCGCGCTTCACTCCACACTCAGTATGGCTTGTTGCAGGAGACAGGCTTCATTGTAAGTCTAGGAGCCCATCTCCTGCAAGAAGTCATATTGGGAGGAAAGTTGGGGGTTGAAGACCAGAGTCCTGTGCTTCTTCCAGCTATAGTAATCAATGCAGAAATCCAGGCAATTCCAAATGGATCATTTATATTTTCTCGCAATTGTATGTATTTGTATACACACACACACACACACACACACACAGATTGATATATATATATATATATATATATATATATATATATCTCAATCAATCAGTGTATATATATATATATATATATATATATTTTTTTTTTTTTATATATATACACACATATATAATATATCTCTCAATGTACACACACCGGAAATGCAATAAGGATGTAGCTAGATATCGCTAGATGTGGGTCTCTGCACCAGGAGCCCAACAGATGAAAGCTCTTGACATGTTACAATTGTTTTTTTTTAACAGACTGCAATGATTCTAAATTCAAGATTATTTTTCATTTACTGAAGCTGGCAGATATCTTGAAAACAGTAAAGAACTGAAACCCAGTATATTAGAATACCACGTACATTGCTTCTTGCATTTGATTTTGTCACAGCTTTGTATAAAAGATACATTGAGGAACAAAAAACAATATACATTGTTGACATAAGGTCAAATGTTTAGTAATCCTGTAATTATTTCCCATATTTGAAGATACAGAAATGTGTATTAATCATTTAAATACGGTAGATAGAAAAACCTTATATCCTCAATGATTACAACACAACATCCTGTCCTAATAGGGTTTTCCGTCATAGGAGGAAAAAACAGATTATCTTTGCTTTTATCTCTATATATAAAATATTATAACTAACCCTCAAGTCAAAAAGTGCTTTAAAAAGCCAAATGTCAACAATTATATGACTTCCCTATTAACCTAAGGGTGATAAATTCCTTCCTACACCAGCCAAGGCCTGTCCAGACTCTGGGTACAAGGTACTATGTATTAGATTCTCTGTTTAGTGGCATTTCAAACAATTAACAAATGTGTTTTAGGAATAAACAGATACATGAACCAGATCTAACTATGAATAGTCTATTCACATGAAGGTTCTGCTGCCCAAGCTCGGCGAGGTATCATATTAATAAAAGATGGTAAATGCTGATAAAGGCCCTTTTTAACTCCAATTGTGCCTATTAACATTATATTCTCTTGCATCTTGGGACTAATATAAGGGAAATACTATGAAATTCTTGTATAAAAAAAAAAACCATCAAATATCCTATAAAACAATACAAAGCATTAGGGCTTGACAATATATATCATAATCGCATCACGATTTTTGCGTTTATGCGTTTTGCGTCTATGTCCTCACAAAAATTCTGTGATTACCTAGGCACTGCTGGGAGAAACAACAGTGGGATGCATGCTAGATGGGCCGGGCCACGCTGCACGGAAGCAGACAATCAGGTGAAACATGGCAGCTTGGCCTGGTTTGGTGGCGGTAAGTTCACCTCCCGCACAGCACGGCCTGGCCCCTTCAGTGTGTGTCCCACTGTGTTTGTCCCGCAGCCTCAGCAGTGCCTGTAGAGCTCAAATATAGGATTCTGTGAAGGCACAGGGTTGGAGAAGGGTGCAAAAGTGTCTGCTACACTGAAAGTTCCCAAGAGCACGACGGACTGCATAATACTCATAAAGCTGGCCACCCCACCAAACAAAGCAATTGGGGAGGAGGGTCTTGGTAAGAGATGTGACCAAGAACCCAATGGTCCCTCTGGGTGAGCTCCAAAGATTCCATGTGCAGATGGCAGAAAGTTCCAAAAGGTCAACAATCACTGCAGCACTGAAAACAGACTAGCGTTTCAGGTGCAACCAGGATTAAAGTTTTTGGCCTCAATTCTAAGCATCATGCCCAATACTATCCCCTACAGTGAAGTATGGTTGGGGCAGCATGCTGTGAGTGTGGCCTTCAATGGCTGGGACAGAGAAACGGGTCAGGGTTGAGGGAAAGTTAAATAAAGCAGATTAGAGAGCTAGTCTTAAAGGGTTACTCCGCTCCCCAGCATCCGGAACATTGAGTTCCTGAACGCTGTGTGCGGGCTTCCGTGTTCACGCCCGCCCCTCGTTACATCACGCCCTGTCATGTGACATCATGTCCCGCCCCCTGAATGCAAGTCTATGGGAGACTTCCCATAGACTTTCATTGATGGGGCAGGCTGTGACGTCAGGAGGGGCGGGCCTGAACACGGAAGGCCGCACACAGCGTCCAGGAACTCAATGTTCTGGTGTGAGGTGGAATTTTGCGGACGCTGGGGAGCGGAGTAACCCTTTAATGAGAACCTGATCCAGAGTACTCTGGAGATCAGACTTGGTTGAAATGTCCTTGAGTGGCCCAGCCAGAGCACTGACTTTAACCCAATCAAACATCTCTGGAGAGACCTGAAAATGGCTTACACCGACAGTCCCCATCCAACCTGACAGAGAGGATCTGCAAAGAAGAGGGACAGAAAATCCCCAAATCCAGGTGTGCAAACCTTGTGGCCTCATCCCAAAGAAGACTGAGGAAAGTGATCTCACTAAATAAACTTTTCCAAACTAGCTCAAGCTATGTTCCCTAACTACTCCTAACACTTTAAAATGCTCTGTATCTTACTGTACTTCTCAATACTCACATACTGAAATCTCCCAGCAGAAGTGGGCATTTCCCAGCAGGCATGACATCACTGAAGCCCGCTGGGGGACCACTTCCGCCCTCCTTATCCTTGCAGAGATATGATATATAGAAGACCTCAAGCTCTGTGCAGCAGCTTTCAGTCTTTGTATCTTTCAGTGAGGCTCTGTTCAGCTTTCAGTGAGGCTCTTTGCAGCTGAAACACTTCCTGAGTTTTGTCTCCTGCCATTACAAGCAAGAGACCAAACTCTGAGATTTTGACCAGACGGAATGTGTTCTGGTCAAGAAGGGAGACTCCTGGTGGCCAGAAGTATACAGCAGAAACACTAACATAAAACTTTATTTTTTTGAAAGCCTATTACAAAAGGTATTTATTTGGCACAAGGAATCAAATATTAAAAATCATGTTTAATGACAGTGCCCATTTAACTAAGAAAAGGATCTGAATACTTATGTCCATTCAATATTTAAGTTTTTCCTTTCCAATAAATTAGCAATGATTTCTAACATTCTGATTTCACTTTGTCATTATGGAAAAACTAAGTGCAGAATGATGGGGGGAAAATTGTGAAAGAGTAGGCAAACTTTCTAAATGAATTGTACATAATTGCTGTAGAAAAAGGGGTAGAAAGGGTCAGAGATAAGATCATGACAGAAGAATTAAGGGCTCAACCTCTCAGGTGCTGGACATCATAGAGGCCAAGCCAGCAGTCTGATTGTAGTTCCCCAATATAACTTCATGGTGTGGATGCTAAAAATATATGTTTTCAGGAGTGTTGGCTCAATTGGTGCCAAGCATTTCCTGGAATTAACAGACAGCTTATAGAAGACAGGAAAGAGTCAAAATAACATGTGCTAATGAAAATAATGCAACTTCTAGTCACACTAGGAATATTATAAGCATTTTTTTCGGACCTTATTTAAAAAAAAAAAAAAAAAAAGTTGCCACAAATCAGTTAACTTGTTCTCTATGGAAGTATCCACTTTAAGGGTAGGGTCACACGTAACGGATCCGCAGTGTATTTCACGCTGCGGATTCGCCGGTGACCCGACCAATTTTGTGCCTCCAGCTGTTTATTTGGCTTCAGCTGCATCAACATAATAGGGTTGTAGGTTGAACTTAGGCAACAATAGGTCATTTTCTGACAACACATTCTTTTTAAATGGCAAGATCTGAACAGTGAAGTAAGGACTAGGAACACAAACAAACCAAGGAGTATTTAAAAAATGTTTGACACTTTTGCCCAGACACGTCAAAAGTTTTGATCGCATCGAGTTTTATGCTTAGATCGCTAGAAAATGTGCCCAAGATCTGTCCTTTTCTCTGCATATACTTCTATAGCGAAAAGGTTGGATTTGATTGACAGCCAGGGAGTGAGCAGTGCGTTGCCCCAAACTTTACAGGAGATTACAGCAGGTCTCAGGAGTGAGACCTGGTGCGATCAAAACTTTTGACAAGTCTGGGCAACATGTCAAAAGTTTGTTGTTTTTATTTTGCCATTTTCAAACTTTTAATACAACTCATTGTGGAGTACAACAATAACACAATCCGCCACGGGGAGTGAACACAGCAGAAGGGGGAATATGAAGCAGAACATACTGGGTACTATCAGGAGTATAGTCAGCATAGCATGTGTTCGTACATAGGCATCACTGTAAGACTTTAAGGCAGTAAGACAGGGTCTCCGCTCCGTCATCCATGAGGAAGCACAGAGCCCTCAACGAACAAACAAAAACATACACACACCACACACACTTCCAGTGCCCTCCACCCTCTACCACCTTCAGCAGAGCTTCTACTCAAGGAGCATTAATCTGACCGGACCACTCTGGGGAACCAGCAGAAACATCCTTCAGAAGCCATGGCATCCAAATCCTATCAAATTTCTTCGGGCATTTCTGACTAATATACAAAGCCTGATAATGGGGCACATACTTGTTAACTAGATAAATCCACCGTGAAAAGGGAGGAGGAGAGGAATCCTTCCAAGCCATTACCACCACTTTATGTGATGTGCACAGAATAGGAGAAAGCGAAAGAGAATATGATAAGGACCTGATACCACATCGTTAATAAGTCCCAATAAACAAAGGGGTCAGAAGAAAGGGGAACTCCAGGTAATCAACCAAGAATGTCATGACTTCCCGCCAAAAGGGGGCTATACACGGACACGACCACACCGCACATAAAAACGTACCCACATTCGCTGATGAGCAGCGAAAACAGAGATCAGAGGGTTAGACCCCTATACGTTTCAATCGTTCGAGGGTATAGTAAAGTCGCAGAACAAATCTAAACTGGATCAACATTTCGTTAGCACTAACCACGGTGTGATAATACGTCTTTTCTACTTCCTTCCAGTGCTCGGGGGACAGGTCAGGAAAATCCGCAACCCACCTCTCATACGCCAAACCAAAAGGACTAGGACCTACAGATTGTAACAAAGCCTATGCTTGTGTGAGGGGTTTACCTAGATCAGTAGTGCCCAAAAGCAGTTCCACCTCATTAAAGGCAGGAGTAATCACCAGAGAGCCAAACTGCAATTGAACCGCAAGTCTCAGTTGGAGATACCTAAAAAAAAGGCACTCCCAGGGACATTATAGTGAGTCTGCATCTCGGGGAAGGACAAGAAGGACAGGTCCTCTCCAAATATCGCAAATTTGACCCCATAGGTACCCCAGTATCCAGCTTACTGAAACCTGTAAAGGTGAGACAGATTGGGATTCCCCCCACAAGGGTGACCTAGGGGAGAGCACAGGTTGAGAAAACACCCCAACATCCTGGACCATACCGCCACCACGGTATTAATAGGCAGCAAATAAGAGGAGGAGGAGGAAGTGTACCTGTAAAGGGAATTAGTAAGGGTTTCATAAGATCCCATCAAAGCACCAGCAAGGGCAGTGGCTGCATTGGAGAGATCCAGGTTGATCCCCCACGCTGCATACACCAACTGTGAGGCAAAGTAGTTAAAGGGGTACTCTGACCCTAAGACATCTTATAGGATAAGATGCCTGATCGCCGGGGTCCCGCTGCTGGGGACCCCCGCAATCTTTCATGCAGTACCCCGCTATCATCAGCCTCAGTGAACAACCCTGTCTAATCCCCCTACTCAAGGAATCTGAGATATCCATATTTGTGCCAATGCGTGCCCTTGGTTTATCATAGACCTACCATACCCAGGAATAGAAGCTAGAACCAATACCAAGGACCCGAAAAACCTCCCAGAGATACGGCCACTCCACAGAGTCAAAAGCTTTATAGACATCTAGGCTCACAAAAAATCTTGATGAGGCACCCTTTGCAGCTGCTCCAATGTTCAGTTGAAGGCGCTTAACATATACATCAGTGGCCCTCCCAGGCATGAACCCAGTCTGGTTAGGGTGAATGAGGGAGGAAATTACACTATTAAGGCGATTCGTCATAATTTTAGCCATAAGCTTAATATCAATGTTCAGCAACGAAATAGGGCTATATGAGTTGGGTAATGTCGGATCTTTGCCGGGCTTGGGCACCACTACAATTAGGGCCTCTCTCAGACAATCCGGTATAACTTCAATAGGATAGGCACCAATTTCTCCTCATTCAGCCTATACCAGTCCCCAATCAGCCCGCCTAAACTAGGGGTCTTCTCCGATGGCAGGTCCCTAATGGCTTGCGCAACCTCCTTGGCCGTAAGGGGGCATCCAAAGCTTCCGCCTGTGAAACTCGTAATTTAGTAAGAGGAAGGGCCTCCAAAAAGGAAGACAGGGCAGGTTTGCAAGAGCTAAGTTTAGAGGAGTATAGTGAGGAGTAAAACTCACGAAACACATCATTGATAGCGGAGGGGTCCGTAATCTAGGACCCATCCCCGTTCATTATACAGGGGATGGAGGCCACCGCTCTTGCCAAATATGCCAGAAGTTGTCCATTTTTATCTCCAAACTCGAAAAGGGCTGCTTCCCTGTCCAACAGTTTTTTTTTTTTTTTACTCTATCTTTTTGTACACTAAGCAGAAACCTTTGAGCTTTAGTCCAAGCCCGCTCCCCCTCCAAAGTAGGATCTCTAACATAGGCAGCCTCGAGGGACCAAACTTCTACCTGCAGTGCTCGCTCCCGAGCTGACAAAGACGCACGTTGGCTCGCCATGTCTGCCACAAAAGCTCCCCTCACCGTAGCTTTCTATGCATCCCACTGGGGCATCTAGATGTGTAGCATTAACCTCCCAGTATTTAGCATGAGACGCCCCCAAGGCATCTGCAATCGCTTCAGAATGTAGCCAATTCGGGTGCATTCGCCAAAGTCAGGGGCAGGGGCCTAAGTTGAGGGTAACGATAATAGCAGAATGGTCTGAGATCCTTCTACTGGTGTACTCAATGTCTCTTCCCGCCGGGAGATCTACTGACACCAGGGCTAAGTCAATTCTGGAGAATGACCGGTGAGCCAAGGAGTAGAAGGAGAAGATAGACTCGGTCAGATATCTCCACCTCAAGCTGTCTTCCAGACCCAACGCCAAGCGCAAAGTAGAGAAAGCAGAGGAGCCAGGGTCTGCAGCTGCGGTACGCTCGAGTGAAGGATTGGGTACAACATTAAAATCACCTACATAGAGAACAGGAGCAAGAGGAAAAAGCATTAGTTTATCAGTAACAAGTTGAAGGACATCAACATTAAAAGGGGGGAGGGACATAGAGAGAAACTAAATTAAAGGGGTACTCCGGTGGTCAATGTGTTTTGCGTTACCCACTTACCCTTTTTAGTGTGTTTCCTTCTTCACATTGATGTCCTCTCTGCCCTTTGTTTGTTATTCTTTTTTCACCTAGTTTTTTTTTTTTTTCTGCTGCTTGTATTTCCGTTTTCTGGCTGGGCTGCAAACTACTAATCCCTGCAGGTCACCTCTTTTTTTCTTTTTTGGGTTTGGGGGTTCCGCCTTGCTTGTAATGTGTCCGCCCCAGTACTGCCCTTTTTGTTTTATGTTCCGCCTGGTTCCCGCCCACCTCTTTTGCATGCTTTTGCCTTTATAACATGCAGTGAACATAATGTCTCATTAGTGAAAGCATTTGGTAAAGGATTGACACCTGCGAAGTTCAAGAAAAAGACTTCATTCACCCACCCACCCACCCACCAATCACCCATATTCCCAAATGAACCAAAAAAAAAAGAAAATAGACAAAAGAATCAGAGACATAAAAATACATGAAGTCGGCTACATGCGCATGCATCCTACACACAGGCGCACAAAAAGCTACAGCCTGTATGACAAACACAAGTCCCGTACCTGAACACGCCTTCCACAGTCTGATTGGATGCCCATCTGCCGCATCAACACGCCCAGTGAATAAAGCACACATGCGCGCAGAAGCCGAAAACATTGGTCACACAGGAAAATGCGAGTCACAGAACTAGGGAAACATAAAGCCAATAAAGGTAGTCCGGTAAAAACAAAAACTGAATATTCAAGAGGAGGGCGGAGAAAAGGCCAACCACTCTCGGAGGCTGGCAAAAGATGGAAACAAAAAAAAGAACAACGCATTTTCTACAGCATTGCCAGAACATGGCGGCGGACGACACAGCAACATCGAAAAACTACTGAACTTCTCCCAACAAACAGGTGAGTAAAAAACCCACATGCGGTACATACATCTAACACATGTCAATTTGAAAAGGCATCAGAATACGACAAGGGCGCAACATCAGCAAAACAAAGAAACAGACAAAACAAAGGGTACAAAAGACAACACAACATACATCCATCAGGACAGGGCACCAACAAATGCAGCAGCAAACAGTCAAAAAAACAACAACATACCCTGAAAATAAAACCCCCTGTCTAACACTATAGAACCAGTGTAGACCTAGACCCATAACTGAGAAAAGTACAGTGGGAATCCCTGACCAAGCTAAACCGACCCAAGTTAACACGGCCGTACCCTCCCGCCACCCCAATATACAAAAAAAAAAAAAAAGGGTCAATAACTAAAGTGAGCCCCTAAACAGGCAATCGTACCTAAGGATTACCACCAGTGGCCGTCCCTAACTCCATACCATAATGAAGAAGGAGGGGGGGGGGGGGTGGTAACACCAGCAAAGCTTCCAGGATCAGTCTGGAGGAGGAACAGGAGGGGCTGCTTCCACCCACTGCAGTGCCTCAGCAGGAACCGTAAAGAATCTGTTAGTGTTACCATCAACAACAAGTAGTCTAGCCGGGAAGAGCATGGCATACTTGTATTCCTTTGCTCGCAGCCTGGAGTGGACTTTGGTCATTGAGTCCTCTGCTTTCGGAGTATCACTGAGAAATCCGGGTAGAAAGAGACTCTGCTGTCACTGAACATCACCTCCCCTTTCTCCCACACAGGTCTCAGGATAGCATCCCTGTCACGGAAATGCAGTAATTTAGCAAGGAAGGGCCATGGAGGGCTCCCAGGAGGACCAGGCCGCGCAGGAACTCTGTGTGCCCTCTCCACCGTAAAGTAAGGGGAGAAGGTATCTGCAGGAAGGATGTCTTTTGGCTCTGGAGAGACCGGAGGTGGGGGCTCAAGGGATCCTCAAAAAACGTCAGAGAAGGGTCTAGGGAATCCCCACCATCTCGGACCGCTGGTCTAGAGAACTGACTGAGGGCTTTAGCCGCGTGAGCCGAAGCCCAGGCCGCGATCAGAGTAGGGTCCCCATGTTGCTGCCGAAACGGGCCACAGGATTGAGAGCGGCCATCTGAGGACCCTTCATATTCAGAGGAAGGGCGAACTGCATCAGCAGGAGCCTTGGACTTTTTGCGGTTGCCACGAGAGCCACCCATTGCACCTGCTGGACTACAGATCTCAGCAGGTAGGGACAGACAGGTAACCTCTAAGAGAAGACATGGGCCCCTTAATTGCAGGACTCTGAAAAGTAAGAACATGGGAGGAAAGTCCAGTAGCAGAAGTCAGTGGCTGAGAGGACCAGAGGGAGAGTCACTATTGTTATGAAGAGGGGAGAGGAGAGGCTGGGAGTTGTAGTACCCACAGGCAGAGGTATGCAGAGTCTTGCAACAGGAGAGAAGTCTCACAGGGAGAGGTATGCAGAGTCCTGCAGCAGGAGAGAAATCTCACAGGGGAAGGTATGCAGAGTCTTGCAGCAGGAGAGAAGTCACAGTCTTCACAGTCCACACAGACTGCCAGCACACTCAGAGGGAGAGTGGGGTTGCCTAGGCAGGGGTTGCTGCAGCTCTCACACTGGCACCAGCCCCCAGGAAAGCAGGCGCTCTGCCACCCCACACAGCAAAGCAGGCCACACCAGACTGCCGCCAGCGCCGCCTGGAGCGCCGCCAGTCACCAACACAGATCCGTCCCAGAGGAAAGCAGGAGGACCAGAGAGTGTTCCCACCACCACCAGGTATGTGAAGAAGGCAGCGGGGTCGCCCAGGTCAGGGGAAAGCAGGGCTTAACACGGCAGGGTAACGGGAGCTCCGGCGGACACGTCCGCTCAGATCCTTATTCAGTAGACTCATCTCTTGTTTTGTTTTTTTTAAACATAGTAACCCTTTATCCCCTTCAAGAGCCAGCAAATTTTTTTTCTGGCTCACGTTTTTCTCCTTACCTTCTAAGACTCATAACTTATTTTATTTTTCAACGATCCCTCCTCCAAACACACAGCGGGATGAACCAGGAGAGATAGTTGTTCTTATGCTGTTTGTTGGCGTGGAGTGGCTGCAGAGACCTTAATTTCTACATATGCTATCCCATTGTTGTACTTGGTTCTCTGTACAACCATCCATAGTAAGCGCAGTTCAAATTTAGCATTACCATTGGTCCTAATGGAGCGCATCCTCCTGCTTTTATCTTTCTTTTCTATTTTTCGACTGACAAAGTTGTATTAGGGCTTATTTTCTGTGTGAAAAATTGTACTTTCCACTGATATACTTTTTTAAAATCATAAAATGTATTCCAAAGCCAGAAAAAATATATATGTAGGGCAAAATTGAAAAAAATATGTAATTACACAATTTTTCAGGGCAATTTATTCAGTACGATTCCAATGGGACCATTAGACACCAGGGAATAGCGGCATTTAATGTTTAAATGCCGTGATCTGTATAGATCATGGTATTTAACCAGTTATATAATGGACATAGGAGCGATCTCCGATGTCCGTCATTACCGGCAGATGTCAGCTGCTGATAGCACAGATATCTTCCGATTATGACGCGGACCCGACCTTCGGGCCCGCGTCATGTTCACTTACCCAACCCATGACGTACTTGTATGTCATGGGTCAGGAAGGAGTTAACAGCCACTGACATTCTTTGTCAGGTTAACCTCTCGATTATATGTAAATAAACTCACCATCTGGATCAGAGATAATGTCAAGTAGAGACTTATCCAAAGTAGATTTGCTCATCAACTTCTCTTCATATTCGAAATAAACATCCAACTTTCTAGCCTGAAACAGAATAAACAGTACGTAAAAATAGGGATCCATGAAATCTCTGTTTACATTATATTATGAAAAATTATATTATAAAAGCAAGAGGATCTAAGCAGTTTGATATATAGGTCATGTTCCGGTAAGTTCTCAAGAACTGTGAGATATCACAGTGACATTTTAGTAAAATCTCAGTGTTCAAATGGCAATGTCCTAAACCAAGGAGGTGGAAAATTGATTCAGCATTGGGCCTATTAATCTATCACAACTAAAAAAAATGTAGGGTGTATTTGGAAAATTTTAGCATAGAAACTGAACTCCAGAAGCCTGATTAGATAAACAAGTGCAGTGATCAAATGCTGTACCCTCAGCCACAAGATTTATAATAAAGTTAGGCAAATTGTCATGTAATTTCAATGATGCATTTGTATTTAATATAGACCCATGCCTCCCACATCAGGTTAAACAGGTAAACACAAGGCAAGTACAAGAACATCTGCATTATTCTCCAATATTAGCCTTTGCTGACCTATATAAGAGGAAAAAAAAGGGCTTCTTTAATGTCACAGTTCCAGAGAAATGTCTTATTTATTCAAGAATTTTTCCACCATAAAATCACAATTACATGATAATGAGTTTTCCCTCTTGAGCGAAGTCTTTTTATATTGCTGCTCAGCTGTTGTCTCCTACACAGAGAGCAGATGTTTGGTGTCAACAACTAATACAACAGTGACTACTTCAGTGACGATGTCACTTGTCAATGGTCTTTGCATTGTTAGGAAGAAGTACACCCATCTCCACTACTCTGCCTGTGTAAAGCATGTAGATTTCTGGTGTTCTTTCCTCCACTGTCACAATTAACAGGGATACATACGCTGTTTAAATATTTCGTTCTTGAACTTGTGCAGCATTTTTATGACATTATTATATCAGTATAGAGCACTCAGGGGTAAGAGACAAACCCTGTTCTGGAGATTGCGGGATATTCCAGTGGTCGGATCAGACATTTTCCCCCTATCCTGGGAATATTAGCCAGATAACCCTTTAACTAAAATGTGCATGGCTGTGTCTATAAAATTATCATTTATCAGACAATCCTTTGTTCAACCTACTTCTGGCTCATCTGTATGGCCACCACAAAGAAGTACTATGATGCATGGCAACTTATGATAAGATAAGTGTCTGATCGCAGGGGGGTCCGACCGCTGGGACCAAACCCCCAGAATACCGCCCACCTCACACCCCCGGATATCTTGCACCCTGGCTCTCCCGGGAAAAAGAGCGTGTCAACCTCCACACGAAGTGGCGGCCAACACACCCCCTCCTGTAGAGATACAGCGTTCATGTATCTCTGGCTCTCGCGGCTTCATGCAGGGGTCGACAAGCTCCGTTCCTAGGTAGAGCCTGGGTGCAGTGCAGGAGATTGCAGGGGGTCCCAGAGGTCGGACCCCTGTGAATAGACACCTATCCCCTATTCTTTACATAGGATAGACATCCAGTGCACGGAGCGAACTTTGCTCCGTGCCAGATGACTGGCGATGCTGGGTGGAGGCTCGTGACGTCACGGCTACGCTCAGCTTGTGGCATCACGGCCACGCCCCTAAATGCAAGCTTATGGGAGGGAGCCCGACAGTAGTCATGCCCCCTCCCATAGGTTTGCATTGAGGGGGCGTGGCTGTGACGTCACGAGCGGAGCGTGGCCGTGAGGTCAAGAGCTGCACCCTACACTCTAAATGAACAATGGGTGCAGCAGGGAGATAGCAGGACCCCCGCAATCAGACATCTTATCCCCTATACTTTGGATAGGGGATAAGATGTCTAGGGGCGGAGTACCCCTTTAAGGGTAGGATATTAGAACATGTCTAGTGTTGTTACTTCACATTTATTATGAAATGTAGAACCTCTTTAATTCAGTCTTTTGCATGCAACTGGTAACTTTAGCTGGGAACATAACACTGAAGAAACTAGAAACAGTAATAGTTCTGGTGGTAGAGGAATAGAAAACAAAGATGTATTAAACCCAGGAGAGCATAACGCATAATAGCTAACACATGATTTTTGTTCTCTCACATCCAATAAATACTTTAAATGTGAGCATTAAAACACAGACTTTAAAAAAAAACAAAAAAACATTAAAAGAGGCACATAAAAAAAAATAAAAAAATAAAAATATATATATATATAATTAAGGCAGCATTTCCCAATCAGGTTGCCTCCAGCTGTTGCAAAACTACAACTCCCAGCATGACCAGACAGCCGAAGTGAGCAGCAGTTGTGTGGACGAATATTTTTTTGTGATGTCAAAGGGGAATGGGCAGACTGGTTCAAGATGACAAAGACAACAGTAACTCAGATAACCACTTGTTATAACTAGGGATGTCCCGATACCGATACTAGTATCGGGGCCGATACTATCAATTTGCATGGTATAGGGAATCGTTTAATGTCCCTGATACCATGTCCGATACCTGCTGCTGCTCCGCTGCCCCGTTCTCCCATCCTCATCATAGTGTTCCATGGAGGAGCATGTGACACACACGTGATTCCACCTCCTCCCCTGCACCCAGCATAATGCTACGGAGGAAGCAGAGTGACGTATAGGTCACATGCTCCTCCATAGGACGCCATGATGCGGACGGGAGGATGGGGCAGTGGAGCGGCAACACCTGACAGAGGACAGCCGCAGGTGAGCTGTCTGCAAGGAGGGGGCTGCTACTAACATCCCTATTTATAACCAAGTTGTGCAGAATATTATATCTGAAAGCACAACATGTCCAACCTTGAAGCAGATGGGCTACAGCAGCAGAAGACCTGTGTCGCTACAATTCACACAGGCTCACTAAAACTGGACAATGGAAGACTGGAAGAAGGTTGCCTGGTGAGTCTAGACTCCAGCAGTGACATATGGCAGGGTCAGAATTTGGCGTAAATAACATGACCACAGTGGTTGTAATGTACTGTAAGGCTGGGATTTTTACATTATCCGTTTAAACCCGTCATAGCCCGTTATTAATAACGGCCGTTATTTTGTGACAGGAGAAAGTAACGGGAGAAATAGTGCATGCACTATTTCTCCCGTTACCTTTTCCCGTCACAAAATAACGTCTGTTATTAATAAAGGGCTATGACAGGTTTAAACGGATAATGTAAAAATCCCATAGACTATAATGGGATTTTGTAAAGGCCGTTTAACGTCCGTTTTGAATGGTTTTGTTAACGGATCTTTAAAACGGATGAATTTATAGTGTGAAACAGCCTTACAGTACATTACAAACAATTCTGTAACATTTCCTAACCAGATGTAATTCACAGATAGCATATTGCTGAGCAAGCAAAACATCCTGGGGGTGGGTCACCCTTTAGTCATCAGCTTAGTCACCCCCCCCCCCCCCAAAAAAAAAGGCGTCAAGCTTTCACCTGTACTTCTGAGATGTTTGTACAGACCTGCTTTTAAGAGGTTTTAATAAAGTGAAACTCTACTTTTCTATAATCTCTGAAATGCTGGAATTTCTTGCTGTTCTCTCCATACTCATCAATGAACCTGTGAAGCTTCCGGGTGTCTCCTAAACAAGCACCTTTGGTCAGCTGACTAAGCTTTTTGTTTGTCTACTATATGGCAGTGGAGCTTTTAGACTTGGCTGTGATCAGGACACATTCATTGTTGTTTAGAGGTATAGTCTGGGGCATTTTGGTAAACTGGCAGCATATACAGGAAGATAGGAAATTGTCTTCATAGGCCCTTAAAGGGGTACTCCGCCCCTAGACATCTTATCCCCTATCCAAAGGATAGGGGATAAGATGTCAGATCGCAGGGGGTCCCGCTGTTGGGGACCCCCGGGATCTCGGCTGCTGCACCCACCTTAAACAGATTTTTTCTTTTTGGAACACAGAGCTCTCTGCTGACATCATGACCACAGTGCTCTCTGCTAACATCTCTGTCCATTTTAGGAACTGTCCAGAGCAGCATATGTTTGCTATGGGGATTTTTCCTACTCTGGACAGTTCTTAAAATGGACAGAGATGTCAGCAGAGAGCACTGTGGTCATGATGTCAGCAGAGAGCTCTGTGATCCAAAAAGAAAAGAATTTCCTCTGTAGTATTCAGCAGCTAGTAAGTACTGGAAGGATTGAGATTTTTTAATAGAAGTAATTTACAAATCTGCTTGTGCGAATTTCTAGCTCCAATCACCCTCTTATGGGAAATCCACACCGCCTGTGCGCAGACGTGCCGATCCCGCCTTTGGCCAGGTAATGATATGCAAAGACGACGTATCGTCCAGCACTCAGGATGCGGTAAAAGAAACTTTTCTTTATTCAAGGATCATCAGACAAGTCACAAACAGAGAAAAAGCGTCTGACGCGTTTCGCACTTGCGTGCTTAAAGGGGTACTCCGCCCCTAGACATCTTATCATAAGATAAAATGTCAGATTGCCGCGGTCCCGCTGCTGGGGAGCCCTGGGATCCCCGCTGCGGCACCCCGCTGTCATTACAGCACAGAGCGAGTTCGCTCTGCACGTAATGACGGGCAGTACAGGGGCCGGAGCATCGTTACGTCACGGCTCCGCCCCTCGTGATGTCACGTCCCACCCCTTTCAATACAAGTCTATGGGAGGGGGCGTGGCGGTTGTCACGCCCCTCCCATAGACTTGCATTAAGGGGACGGGCCGTGATGCCACGAGGGGCGGAGCCATGACGTCACGCTGCTCCGTCCCCCGTATCGCCCGTCATTACGCACAGAGCGAACTCGCTCTGTGCTGTAATGAGAGTGGGGTGCCGCAGCTGGGATCCCAGGGCTCCCCAGCAGCGGGACCACAGCGATCTGACATCTTATCCCCTATCCTTTGGATAGGGGATAAGATGTCTAGGGGCGGAGTACCCCTTTAATCGTAGCCTACGATTAAGCACGCAAGTGCGAAACGAGTCAGATGCTTTTTCTCTGTTAGTGACTATTGTCTGATGATCCTTGAATAAAGAAAAATGTCTTTTACCGCATCCCGAATGCTGGATGATACGTCTTCTTTGCATAATTTACAAATCTGTTGAACTTTCTGGCACCAGTTGATTTAAAAAAAAAAAAAAAAAAAAGTTTTCCATCGGAGTACCCCTTTAAGTTGCCTGAAAAATGTTTATGTACTGAGATCTTTCACTGGAACAAATCCGTGTACCAGAACTGTGCGGACAAACAACAGTGCAGCTGTATGATAGGATCTAATGTCGGACAATTTACTTTTCATTCCAGCAGTAATGGCAGTCCACAACAAAATGCTAATGTGGAAACCACAGACTCGCAAGCAGCAATCTCTATGATGAAAACCTGAAATCTACATAGGAACATGAGCCCCCGGAATATCTCATACAGCTCCTTTTTTTGCCCCTTCATCAATACTATGACAAATAGTAACAAATAGGCAAGACAACCGCCTAGGGAAAATGAATTAGCTTTAGATGCAATGTCAGATAAATCAATCTACGTCAGTACCGTATTTTTCGCCGTATAAGACGCACTTTTTTTTCCCCAAAACTGGGGGGGGGGGAAAGTTGGTGGGTCTTATACGGCGAATACACACCTATCGCCACGGTCCCTGCGGCCATTAACGGCCGGGAACCGCGGCTAATACAGGACATCACCGATCGCGGTGATGCTCTGTATTAACCCTTCAGACGCGGCGATCAAAGCTGACCGCCGCGTCTGAAGGGAAAGTGACACTAACCCGGCTGCTCAGTCGTGCTGTTCGGGACCGTCGCGGCGTCCCTAACAGCTTACAGGACCCTGGGAGGGACCTTACCTGCCTCCTCGGTGTCTGCTCCGTGCTGGAATCCCCTGCATGGCGGCGCTCTCCTTCGACATTATCACGTCGTCGCGCATGCCATCCCGACATCCAATAGGAGCGGTGTGCATAAGCGAGGTGATGACGGCGGCGGAGAGCGTGGATCCCGGGAAGAAGACGTCCGGAGCGACGGGGACATCCCGGGGACAGCGATGGAGCGACATCCAGGGCAGCGGTGACGGGTCCGGAGCGGCTGGGACACGTGAGTATTACATCCTATCCAGTGGTCTTCAACCTGCGGACCTCCAGATGTTGCAAAACTACAACTCCAACGGCTGTCCGGGCATGCTTGGAGTTGTAGTTTTGCAACATCTGGAGGTCCGCAGATTGAAGATCACTGTTGGGTACAGAATCTTTTTTTTCTAGGTTTTGCACCTTTAAAATTGGGTGCGTCTTATATGCCGGTGCGTCCTATAGGGTGAAAAATACGGTAATTCTCAAGCAGGGTGCCTCCAGCTGTTGCACAACTACAACTCTCAGCATGCCCGGACAGCCAAAGGCTGTCCGGGCATGCTGGGAGTTGTAGTTTTGCAACAGCTGGAGGCACCCTGTTTGGGAAGCACTGATCTCCGGTCTAATGGGCTGGCATCTCGCACTCCACTACAAAGTGTAATGGTCTCTGGACAAGGCGGGGTTGGCCGTGTCCTTCTCTGTTTTTGGTGGAGAAGATGCTGGTGAATACTAACAGCTGCCGAAGCCAAGGATAAAGACAGGGGCTGTTTGTTGAAATCTTTCAACCTGCCGGGGTGTTATGAGACACAGACACCGAGTCAAAGCACTGACTTAATCCCGCTATGTGCCAGCGAGCTGCCAGTACTCACCAGAGGAGCTGATTGATGGTCAGTTTCCTTAGGACGATGCTAAATGCAGATGGAATATAAGCAGCAGGGACAGAGATCACATATCACAAGCAGAATATGAAGACTTCAGAGTTCTGGCCAAAAAAACAGAACCGACAAGCACATTGCTGTGCGAAAGTGTCTGCGTGAAAAACTGACTAAACAGGCAGTCGTCTTCATTCACACAGTTAAGAGCACAATTAATAACATTTTATGTAGTGGATACATAACACAGTACGGTTCTAAAGACACGTTCTAACACAAAGCGGTAGTCACAGGGCTGCAACCTATCACCAAAATAAGTCAAAATATTGTCTATTCCATGGAATACTTTCTCCTTCAACATGTACTTAAAACATTTCCAGAATTCAAGCACCAACCTCTGCACCCCTGAGCCATAGTGCTCTGACATAGGGAACTGTTCTACACTCACTGTCCACTTTACTGGGTACACCTTATAGTACCAGGGTGAACCCCCTTTTGTCTTCATTCTTCGAGGTATACTTTACATGGTGCAGGAAACATTCCTCAGAGATTTGGGTCCATATGGACATGATGACATCACACAGTTCCTCCATATGAACATCACAAAGTTCTTCCATATAGACATGATGACATCACACAGTTCCTCCATATGAACATCACACAGTTCTTCCATATGGACACGACGACATCACACAGTTCCTCCATATGGACACGACGACATCACACAGTTCCTCCATATGGACATGACGACATCACACAGTTCCTCCATATGGACACGACTACATCACACAGTTCCTCCATATGGACACAACGACATCACACAGTTCCTCCATATGGACACGACGACATCACACAGTTCCTCCATATGGACATGATGACATCACACAGTTCCTCCATATGGACATGATGACATCACACAGTTCCTCCATATGGACATGATGACATCACACAGTTCCTCCATATGGACATGATGACATCACACAGTTCCTCCATATGGACACGACGACATCACACAGTTCCTCCATATGGACACGACGACATCACACAGTTCCTCCATATGGACATGACGACATCACACAGTTCCTCCATATGGACATGACGACATCACACAGTTCCTCCACATGGACATGACGACATCACACAGTTCCTCCACATGGACATGATGACATCACACAGTTCCTCCACATGGACATGATGACATCACACATTTCCTCCATATGGATATGATGACATCACACAGTTCCTCCATATGGACATGACGACATCACACAGTTCCTCCATATGGACATGACGACATCACACAGTTCCTCCATATGGACATGACGACATCACACAGTTCCTCCATATAGACATGATGACATCACACAGTTCCTCCACATGGACATGACGACATCACACAGTTCCTCCATATGGACATGACGACATCACACAGTTCCTCCATATGGACATGACGACATCACACAGTTCCTCCATATGGACATGACGACATCACACAGTTCCTCCATATGGACATGACGACATCACATCACACAGTTCCTCCATATGGACATGATTACATCACACAGTTCCTCCATATGGACACAACGACATCACACAGTTCCTCCACATGGACATGATGACATCACACAGTTCCTCCACATGGACATGACGACATCACACAGTTCCTCCATATGGACATGACGACATCACACAGTTCCTCCATATGGACATGACGACATCACACAGTTCCTCCACATGGACATGATGACATCACACAGTTCCTCCACATGGACATGATTACATCACACATTTCCTCTATATGGATATGATGACATCACACAGTTCCTACATATGGACAGGATGACATCCCACAGTTCTTCCATATGGATATGATGACATCACACAGTTCTTCCATATGGATATGATGACATCACACAGTTCCTCCATATGGACATGATGACATCACACAGTTTTTCCATATGGACATGATGACATCACGCTGTTGCTACAGATTTGTCGGATGCACATCCATGATGGTAACCTCCTGTTCCACCACGTTCCAGCGGTGATCTATTGGATTGAGAACTGGTGACAGCGGAGGCCATTAGAGTCATTGTCATGTATGAGATGATGTGAGCTTAGTGACATGGTGCTATATTCTGCTGGAAGTAGGAACTGCTCTTCCAGTCTTCCATTGGCCAATTTTGGTGAGTCTGTGTGAATTGTAGCCTCAGAATTCTTTTCTTAGCTGACCCATCTTTAAGGTTAGACGTGTTGTGCATTCAGATGTGGTATTCTGCATACCATGGTTGTAACCAGTGGTTATTTGAGTTACTGTTGTCTTTCTGTAATCTTGAATCAGTCTGTCTATTGACCTCTGACATCAACAAGGCATATTTGTCAACACAACTGCGGCTCACTGGATATTTTCTCCTTTTCAGACCATTCTATGTAAACCCTAGAAATGGTTGTGTGTGAAAATCCCAGTAGATCAGCAGTTTATGAAATACTTAGACCGACCCATCAGGCACTAACAACCATGCCCCATGTTTTCTTGACCATGTCTACATGCCTAAATGCACTCAGTTGCTGCCATGTGATTGGCTGATTAGCTATTTATCTTAAAAAGCAAATGAACAGGTGTACCTAATAAAGTGGCCCGTGAGCTGTATATGTGTCCCATCAGAATTAGAAAAATAATTTTGGATCTTATCTATTTTTCTATAATATAAACTTTATACTGAAATATAATTTTATGATTAGGCTGGGTTCACAACGTATTTTTTTTCCATCACAGGTATCCATTGACATCATGTTGAGAACAGGATGCCAACAAATGCTGTGTTGGAATGCACTGGGTGCCTTTCATTCAGGCTGTATACCCTAGTTTACCACACTTGCGCATTACTATAATTTACAAAAACTTTTAACATGTTGTCCAAACACGTCAATAGTTTTGATCGCACTGGAATTCTCTCCTGAGATCAGCTGCGATCAATAGTTGCCAGCCGGGGAAGTGCGCAGCATCACGCTTGTTTCCCAGGCAAGCTCCCAGATCCGTCCTTTTCACTGCATAGGCTTACATGCCGACCTTTTTCACTGAAAAGGTCGGATTGGATTGACAGCCAGTGAGTGGGGCATGGCCTGCCGCAAACTTCCCCAGCTTATAACCAGTGATCTCACTCCTGAGATTCAGTGAGATCAAAACTTTTTAAATGTTTGGGCAACATGTCATTAGTTTTTACAAACAATAGTATAACTTTGAAAAAGCACATACCAGTGGAAGGCAGCCTGAACAGACTAACGGGGTGACTCTGCTCATGACGTATACTATGGCTACTGTCCACCACAATATACATCGGCATCCCATTCTGGTCAGGATGCTTACAGATACCTGTGGTGGAAAGTGAAAACACAATGTGAACCGAACCCAGCCTTAATAAACTGGAAATGTGTCAAACTTCACATGACAGATACAGTATCACAGCACATCAGTTACAAACAGTTAAATAAATGTATAGGGAAAAAAAGGAAGCCAAAGGCATGGAGCATTTTCTGTAGCGCTTGCTGACAAGGTACATTAAACATCTGGAAATACTGAGGAAATCAGCACAAACCACATGTGTTATAAAAGAAATTATAGATACTATAGATTTCCTTTAAAGGAAGATTAACAAAAGGGGTTTAGCACGGAAATCAGTTCCCTTAGGCAGAGCAATGCTCACAGGACAGACTTCTTTTAGAACCGAATTCCATTCTCCAATGTCTGTCTTTTCTGTTTCTGAATCTGTTGCAATAGGTTAAATAAGTCACAAAAGGTTCGAGAAGATGAAACTTTCTAATAAAAACATTTATTTTCTATATCTTGCTAAAAATGGCAGACTTTTTCTCAAATTACGGCCACTGAACGTACTAATGTGCTCATTATCAGACGTTTTTCTTCTACCTCAATAATTTAAATAAAAAAAAAAGCTGTTTTCACCTCCTCCCCATCTTTTGAACTGTAAAACAAAAACAACAGATGCTGACAGGAAAAAAAAAATGATGGGTGAACATGGCTTCACTCTTGTTCCAATGCTAACTCCAAGAAGATGTTTTCATACATGTACAATTTATTCTATATCTTATACTAGTGACGCCCACGTGGTGGTCTTTATTTGCCTAATGTTGGGCCTCTTGGACCAATATGTACCTCATAATCAGTTTGTAGTTGAATTGCTATCTTTTGTATTGACAAGGAACTATTTCATTTTTGAGGGGCAGTCGTTCGACCAGCAACAAGGTACTGCTATGGGGACTTATATGTTGGCTGGTGGGAGGACCAAAATGTTTTCTCAGAGGAAATGTCACAATGGACAGACCATGTAAATTTGTGGTTAAGGTATATAGATGATATACTGTTGGTCTGGACGTCACATTTTAAACTGTTTGTCCAGGCACTTAATAACAATGACCTGAACCTCAAGTTTATATCCACTATCAGCAAGAGTCATTTAGAGTTACGGGAGTTAATTATTCAGACTTCCATTAACAGGAAACAAACAGCCACCAATACCCTTCTACAGTGGGACAGTTATCATCTCCCACTGAAGAGGGGTATCCCCATGGGATAAAACTTGCGGGTTCGCCGCAATTGTTCTACTGTGGGCGAGTTTGAATTAAAGGCACAAGAACTAAGGTATAGACTCAGAGAACGAGGTACCCTAACAAAGTTCTCAAAAGAGCCTACCATCGGGCCTTAAAAAGTCAGAGAGTACAGCTGAAGAGAGAATAAGACTAATAGGCACGTATGATGAGGAAGGCAGTCAAGTGAAAGAAATAATACAAAAATACTGGGAAATATTGAACTCTGATAAAATACTCTCTAAGATTATCCCAGAAAAACCTCTAATCACTTATCGTAGGGGGAAAATCATAAAGATAGTTTGACAAAAAGTTGCTTTGAACCCGTACAAACAGGGAAAACCTGGTTGACAAGAAGACTGACAAGGACATATCCATGTGGAAAATGTGTTGTTTATCTCTTTGTCAAGACAGGAAAAACCTTTGTCAGTGCAAATACAAAAAAAAGAGAGGATAAGATCAGACATCTGGCCAATTGTAACACCAAGGGTGTCATTTATTTACTGACCATGTGTCCATGTTCGGCAAACTATGTAGACAAAACCTTTAGACTTTAAAAAAACGATTACAGGAACATATATCCGACATTGTACATGGAAAGGACACATCAGTAGGGAATCATTTTGCGCAATTTCACGATAGCTGTTCGGAGGGACTAACTGTACAAGTGCTGGAAGTGGTCCCGGCCCCAAAGAGAGGGGGGAATTGGGACAAAATCCTTCTGCAACATGAAGCAATGTGGACATTCAATTTAGATTCAGTAAAGCCCAAAGGCTTGAATGGTTTTATAGCATATTCTTGTTTCATTTAAAAATAGTACATTGAGGCGTTTAGCTCAATTCTCTATCCTGATAATAAAGAAAACAAGTTATTCATTTTTTAAACATTAACTAGTCTAATATTGCAGTTTGCAAAGAAAAAAAACTCATATATAAAATACTTGCATTACCATCAAATCAGTATGTAATAAATGAGACAGTTTCCCTACTCAGAACGAGGACCAGCACTCCTGAGATGACATCATCCCATTCATTATCCAGCACCTTAGTGACTAGTATTCCAGTCAGCCGGTGTAGAAACATCATGTGACGTAGGTTTAGATGACTGGAGCATTCAATAAAGGCTTCAGGAAAGGTGGGGCTTAGTATCCTATAAGGAAACACCAGTTTTTATCAGTGTACGACCACCATCAGAGTCGCACGCTGTATACTACAGTTGGATAAAAGGATTATTGGCTAAAGAAATTAGTCGAATTGAATCAATAAGGAAACCTAGATTACGAATGGACTTGTGCTATTATGAAGTCACCAGGTTTTTTGCACCTTAAAGGGGTACTCCGCCCCTAGACATCTTATCCCCTATACATAGGATAGGGGATTAGATGTCTGATTGCGGTGGTCCCGCCGCTGGGGACCCCCACGATCTCCCTGCTGCACACGACGTTCATTTGGAGCATCGGGTGCAGCCCCGTAGACTTGTGATGTCACGGCCACGCCCCCTCAATGCAAGTCTATAGGAGGGGAGCGTGATGGCCGTCACGCCCCCTTCCATAGACTTGAATTGAGGGGGTATGGCCATGATGTCACGAGCGGGGCATGACCGTGACATCACGAGCCTCCACCCCGCAACGCATTAGCCATGTGTGCCAGATGTCTGGGGTGCCGCAGCCGAGATCGCGGGGGTCCCTAGCGGCGGAACCCTCGTGATGAGACACCTTATCTCCTATCCTTTGGATAGAGGATAAGATGTCTAGGGGTAGGGAACCAGTTTAATATAGCTGTACCGCTGAAGCACGATTAACAAGGCACTTTAATGCCCCTTCATCAAGTTCCACATGAACTTCAATTCACACTTAATGCAGTATCTAGCAGTTTGGATTAAGAGGTATACCTATGTGGACTGGGATACAAGCTGCATGAAAAGTAGATAATTACTCCCAGTACACATTGTCTGCAGGAAAACTAAGAGTTTGGGCTAAGTGATAAATAACTAAGATCACATTGGATGTTTTATTAAAATATATGGACTATGCAGTTAATCTATGTGGACTAATATACAAAGTAAAGGAGAGGTGTACATTAACTGAGGGACACCGGAAAGAAACCTGCAGGAATAACATTTTTAGTATCTGAGTCAGGATATTTTTAGTGCCCATTTATGGTCCTTGAAACCGCAATCGGACAGAATAAATATGAATAGTAACCCTTTCCAAACTAACTGATATAAAGTGTGATATGGAAGGTATCTATGGAGTTAATGTATGTGGACTACATTGGTGCCCTCTAAGGCATATATAGAGCGCACCCTATCTGGATGCAGTAATAATTAAATTATTCAAGATCTTTTACTGTATTAGTGTGATATTCTAGAGGTCAATGTGATTGTAGGATTACCACTTCAGAGATCTACATACACTGTGGAAAACAGCACAGAAACCAGATATACTTAAATCAATGACTCAAATTGGTGGCGGTAAAAAAAAAATGGTATGTTTTTTTAGATTTTTGCATATAGTTTTAATAGGAATAATAAAAGTGAAGTTTTAGAGGTTCCTGTTTTGTCAGTGCATATACACATCTGATTTTACCAACTTTGCATTATGAGAGAACCCCTTTAAGGACACCAGTATCTGTGAAAACCATGAAGTGTGCACAAAGATTTTTGGCTTAAATTTGACGAACTGCTCTTCAGTCCCTCACGTCAAGCCTCGACTTTCGAGCACAGCTACTTCTGTCTGCAGATGTTTTGATGCTCTCTACATCCTGGAGACGATATATGTAGACTACGGCACATGCATCGTCTCAGAAAATCAGAACACAGATGCCCCTTCTAGGTGCGCACAAAAAAATCATTCTCCTTTGGAATGATTTGATATATTACGTCCTTAATACAAAAACTGATTTTTAGAACAGCACAAGTAATAAAGTTTATGAATAGCCTTATCCCTCAAGGAGAAGAGGGGGTGAAATCAGGTGTGCCAGGGGTGTTTTAGATTAACCCTTGTACAGGGTTAAAAAGGATGCCCCATATATGCTGGTATCTGACTAATACTAGTTAGTCATTCCCTTTATCTTAAAGGCAATTTATCTTCAGACATACCAGACATGTCACCCAATTTAATTTGTGGTTTTATGGAGATCTCATAATCTAATGTGTACTAATGAGATAAGAACCTATAAACACGTAAAATATAAAAAGCTACAGACCGTAAGAGAGAGTAACAGGTTAAGTATCAAGCATCCTCACTGCTAAAATAATTTTCATTTGTTTCGGGATGTTTTTCACGTTTTATTTATTTTTTTACAAGAAATTGGAAACTGCAAAACATTCCCTGTATGGAACAAAACTTTCCACAGAAACATCACACTCAATTTGTTTGACAAACAAATTATCTTAACTTACAACTTAATCTGAAAAAGCAAGAATATCTGGGATGTACAATTTGAACTGACACACTTCATAGCACAAAGCTATGCTAAGAGGCTTTTAGAGCGGGCAGACGTGCAGCCGCTGGTGCTCCATAGAGATACAGTACAGAAGGTCTGGCAGCAGAAAGCCTGAAATCATCTGTCTCTCATTGCCATACTTTCTGCTTTATGAACTCTCGTCATCTTGTTGGTAATGGATCCAAAACCCTTGATTTACGAACAAAGCTTACGGCTACTTTCCTTCCCCTGTTGTGATAAATATGTCTAAAAAGAAGTTATAATACAACATGCGCTCAATGTAACAAGAGAGGAGTCCAGCAGCATCTGGTGCATGCACTGTGCGCGGATGAAGCAGAGACAGTGCGCCTTGCTTACTGTGCATGCACCAGATGCTGCTGGACAGTTCTCATGACTCCTCACAGGTAATTTACATACACATCCCAATGTATTATAACCTATTTTAAACAAATTTGAGTGAACAGCTTCACAGAATCTGTATGTGCTATATAAAGAATTATTATACATAATGCTAAAATAGAGACTTCTATTGAGAGGTTCCCTTTAACCCCTTAAGGACTCAGCCTATTTTCACCTTAAGGACACAGCAAATTTTTGCTTTTGCATTTTAGTTTTTTCCTCCTTCCCTTCTAAAAATCATAACGCTTTCAATTTTGCGCCTACAGACCCATATAAAGTCTTGTTTTTTGCATCACCAATTGTACTTTGTAATGACACTTATTTTATAATATAATCTGCGGCGAAATAAAAAAAAATGCCATTTTGTAAATTTTGGGGGCTCCCGTTTCTACATAGTGCACTTTTCGGTAAAAATGACAGCTTATCTTTATTCTGTAGATCCATCCATTCAGGGATACCCAATTTATATGGGTTTTATTTTAATACTTAATAAATTTATAAACTACATGCACCAAAATTAGTAGGTTTAAAATTGGCAACTTCTGACCCCTATAACTTTTTATTATTCCGTATATGGGCCTGTATGAGGGCTCATTTCTTGCGCCATCATCTCTAGTTTTTATCTGTACCATTTTTGTTTTGATGGGACTTTTTAATCGCTTTTGATCTACTGCTTGGAGCAGTAGCTCACCGATCGGATGATGGAGAGGCAGGTGAGGACCCTCTCGTCTTCCAGCAAGCTGATCGGGACATCGCGATTTTGTCCCGATAGTCCCGATCAGCTACGCTGAGCCTCCGGGACAGTTTTAGTTTAGTTTTAGACGCAGCAATCAACTTTCATCGTGGCGTCTAAGGGGTTAATGCTGGGCATCGGCCCGATCGGTGGTGCCCGGCATTAGCAGTGGGTCCTGGCTGCCGGTAGCAACCGGGACCCGCGGGGTTTAACACGTTCTCCGCTGGTGAAAACCGCTTTGAGCCCCGATAAAAAGATCAGGGTGTACAGGTGCTAACTGCGTCCTTAAGGACTCTGGATTCAGGGTGTACCTGTACACCCTGCGTCCTTAAAAAGTTAACGTGTACCTGTTGTTTCAGGTGACTTTTCAGGATAAGCTGCCCTGTGTGTGTACATGAGGAGCAGCGCTAATCGTGGCCATTATATAACTTGTACATGGCATTTTTAGCAGACTTCATCTATAAGTTTCAGTTCTCACAAAGCTGGTGGGCGGAGCCTAATGGCTATGGTGTCTGCCATACACTGTACAGACACAGATGAAGAGATCCTGCACTTCTATGTCTCTATACACTGTACACAGAGGAGGAGATCCTGCACTTCTATGTTTCTATACGCTGTACACACAGATGAGGAGATCCTTCGCTTCTATGTCTCTATACACTGTACACACAGAGGAGTAGATCCTGCACTTCTATGTCTCTATACACTGTACACACAGAGGAAGATATCCTGCACTTCTATATCTCTATACACTGTACACACAGAGGAGGAGATCCTGCACTTCTATATCTCTATCTATACGCTGTACACACAAAGGAGGAGATCCTGCACTTCTATGTCTCCATGCACTGTGCACACAGATGAGGAGATCCTGCACTTCTGTGTCTCCATACACACAGAGAGAAGGAGATCCTGCACTTCTATGTCTTTATACACTGTACACACAGAGGAGGAGATCCTGCACTTCTATGTCTCTATACACTATACCCACACAGAGGAGGAGATCCTGTACTTCCACGTATCTATACACTGTACACACAGAGGAGGAGATCCTGCACTTCTATGTCTCCATACACTGTGAAAACAGAGGAGGAGATCCTGTACTTATGTGTCTCCATACACACACAGAGGAGGAGATCCTGCACTTCTATTTCTCCATATACTGTACACAGAGGAGGAGATCCTGCACTTCTATTTCTCCATATACTGTACACAGAGGAGGAGATCCTGCACTTCTGTGTCTCCATACACTGCACACACACAGAAGAGGATATCATGTACTTCTATGTCTCGGACTATTATTTTACAGATTATATAGGAATATGATCTACATACAAAACCTGAAAGATTCTCTGAACACAGCAACAGAAGAGTTGAAGGGTGGGTGGATTTTTCTACAGCAAAACACAAGCAAATCTGCATTTTAATCCACATAACAAGCCAATTTCTATGCTGAAATAGTCCACAGTGGGTTGATTTTATAATCTCCTCCATTTGCCCAGTGCTGTAATACTCTATGGATTTAAAGTGTGCCTGTCGTCAACGAAAACTTTTTATATAATGTAGATAATACAATTTTATGTATATTTGTAAAATACATTGCTTAAAAAAATTGTATATTTATGGGTGAAAGAGTGCTGTCCCTGCAGCTGTTGCCTGTGAGGAGTCCAAATACAGGAAGTGAGGATAAGACAAGCAGGTCTCTATGCAGGCTCCTGGCGTATCAATCATCCTCATGTGCGAGTCCATAGCAAATCATAGAGCCTCACTTCACAGATTCCTGCTTGTCCTCACTGCAGAGCCCTGCTTGTCCTCACTGCACAGAGCCCTGCTTGTCCTCAGTGTACAGAGCCCCGCTTGTCCTCACTGCACAGAGCCCCGCCTGTCCTCACTGCACAGAGCCCCGCCTGTCCTCACTGCACAGAGCCCCGCCTGTCCTCACTGCACAGAGCCCCGCCTGTCCTCACTGCACAGAGCCCCGCCTGTCCTCACTGCACAGAGCCCCGCCTGTCCTCACTGCACAGAGCCCCGCCTGTCCTCACTGCACAGAGCCCCGCCTGTCCTCACTGCACAGAGCCCCGCCTGTCCTCACTGCACAGAGCCCCGCTTGTCCTCACTGCACAGAGCCCCGCTTGTCCTCACTGCACAGAGCCCCGCTTGTCCTCACTGCACAGAGCCCCGCTTGTCCTCACTGCACAGAGCCCCGCTTGTCCTCACTGCACAGAGCCCCGCTTGTCCTCACTGCACAGAGCCCCGCTTGTCCTCACTGCACAGAGCCCCGCTTGTCCTCACTGCACAGAGCCCCGCTTGTCCTCACTGCACAGAGCCCCGCTTGTCCTCACTGCACAGAGCCCCGCTTGTCCTCACTGCACAGAGCCCCGCTTGTCCTCACTGCACAGAGCCCCGCTTGTCCTCACTGCACAGAGCCCCGCTTGTCCTCACTGCACAGAGCCCCGCTTGTCCTCACTGCACAGAGCCCCGCTTGTCCTCACTGCACAGAGCCCCGCTTGTCCTCACTGCACAGAGCCCCGCTTGTCCTCAGTATACAGAGCCCTACTTGTCCTCAGTATACAGAGCCCTGCTTGTCCTCAGTGTACAGAGCCTCGCTTGTCCTCAGTGTACAGAGCCCCGCTTGTCCACAGTGTACAGAGCCCCGCTTGTCCTCAGTGTACAGAGCCCTGCTTGTCCTCAGTGTACAGAGCCCTGCTTCTCCTCAGTGTACAGAGCCCTGCTTGTCCTCAGTGTACAGAGCCCTGCTTGTCCACAGTGTACAGAGCCCTGCTTGTCCACAGTGTACAGAGCCCTGCTTGTCCTCAGTGTACAGAGCCCTGCTTGTCCTCAGTGTACAGAGCCCTGCTTGTCCTCAGTGTACAGAGCCCTGCTTGTCCTCAGTGTACAGAGCCTTGCTTGTCCTCCGAGTACAGAGCCCTGCTTGTCAACCTTCACTTCCTGAATTTGGTCTCCTCATAGAGACACACATGCAATAGCTGCAGGGACAAAAATATACTTTTTTTAACCAATGTATATTAGAAATATACATATAATGGCATTATCTACGTTATATAAAAAGTTATTGTTGATGACATGTACACTTTAATAGCACAAATCCAAACTTACAGTCTGCAATGACACCGTGCCTGTATGAATTACCTCGTACAATAGAGAAACAAACAGATTTCATGGTGTTCAAAGATGCTTTGCAAAGCATCAACACATCATAACCAGAATATAGTGCTAGGTATGAATGGAATACTTTACCAACACCTACAGCAAGAAACTATGAAAAAAGGAAAGACAGTAAGGGGTTCCCTAGGAGTGGAAATTTTAAGGGCTTACCCAATTGTAGGCTGGGAATCGCTAATCTATTGTGTCTAGCATGACATCTATCACTGATAATAGCTAATTCCTAAGCCACTAAGTCCTGAGCCACCAAGGAATGCTTTAATTGTGGTTGAATGTATTGATAACATTGGGCAGTAATAGGGAATGCCTACAGGTTAGAGACGGAAGCTTTCACACTGGCTTTAATGTAGGCAGCGCTGTACTTATTGCCATCAGTAGTGTTACGCTATACGCTCCGGCCATACACGCTGGCAGTGAGAGCATGGTCCCCTAACCTTCTGCTGCCGACGGGGCTGGGATTCGCATGCAAGCCCCAGTCCATCACTCTCCGTGTGTTTCTCCTGCCTCTTCCGTCTCTCTGCTCCGGCGCGCGTGTCCCCGTCCCTTAGGGCGTGCGCGCACCGGAGCTTTAAGATTTAAAGGGCCAGTACGCTCATTAATGTAATCCACCTGTGGCTTGTTTATAAATTCCTCCACCCTCCTCAGTTCTCTGCCGGATCTTTGTTGCCTTGTGCCCTAGAGAAAGCGTTCCATTGTATTGCCTTGCCGTGTACCAGATCTCCTGCTTTTGTGACTTGACCTTGCTCCTCTGCTGCCTACCTACTGAACTCCTGCTACGTCCTGACTATGCTTCTGTGCCGCCTGCCCTGACCTTTTGCTATCCAGACTACGAGTTGCCTCATCCCTCCCGTTCCTCGCATCTCCTCAGCCGCCTGTGTGGTCGAGCCGTGCCAGGGGTAGCGACCTGGGCGTAGCCTGCAGCTGCAAGCCCATCCCGCTTTGCGGCGGGCTCTGGTGAAAACCAGCTGCACCTTAGACTCCGCTCCCTGGTACGGTCCAAGTCATCTGCCACAGCGGATCCACATCCACCGGAGTTCCTGTCTTCAGAAATGTGTTACAAGTAGGGAGCTACTTACATTAAAGCCAATTTAAATGATCTCATAGATGATACAGAAGTATTTGATCTTTCTAACAATATGTAGCAAAACAGATCAAAGCATTATAACATACCTTTATATGCTCCAAAACCGCAGTGGCTACATTAGTGTGTAGATCTATGAGCCTCTTCTTCTCCAGAAGCTCAGGAAGAGAGCTGAAAGCACAGGGGAAAGAAAGTCTTTACATTTTACAAATGTTACACACATAAAAGTTCTGATTCCCCCTGCAGACTTTTTTTTTCCTCATGTCATGAAGATATTGCGTTTTTTTAGTCTTGCTGTCCACAGTCAATGCTAAGGGCAGTTATCATGAACCACCCTGGCATCAGCATTAGAAATAGTCTTGGGGGCATTCAGTAAGTAGATGTCTGGGCAGCTCATGACAGTGCCACTGACAGCTCATGACAGTATTTATAAGCCAAAGATGCAGAAAAAGAATTTAAGCCTTTTCCTACCAAGGATATATCTTCACACAACCTGCCAGTAAATCACTTTATTAGAAAAAGAAAAAAATATGTGCTAATAGTATATATACTAAGTGCTCTCTTTCTCAGGCTTTGCTTTAAAACAAGACTTAGAACATAGGTCTTGCGATTATGCAACATCGGAACTAAGAGCTGCACATACTTGCAGTTCTCACTTTCTTACTTTTAGCCGGCAGCCCAAGGACATTTACAGAAAAAAAAATTGCTGCACAACCCCTTTAGTGGTCAGACTGAAAGCAGCAGAATATCAGGATTATTTTAAGATATAGATCGACAATTTATAAATTCAATCAAACAATCAGCAAAATAAGGTTAACATAAAACTTGATTAAATGGGCCTTTTTCTGATGACACATTACCTTTAAACACCATCTACTCAGCACTTACCTGACTGCAGATGTAAGTTTTGCTGTGTTGTCTGATAACATACTAATAGCGCCTTCATCCTCACCTTCCAAGCCCTGAGGCAGGAACAAAGAATATTGAAACATAAACTTCTGTACTACAGACCACAAACCTTGGGGAATAAATATTATCTTACAGTGGTTACCAAAATGTATAAAATCACCATGTCTACCTGATTGATTTAATTCACCAGTACATTTAAAAAAAAGATGAACTACCTAAAGCAGTGGTCTCCAACCTGCGGACCTCCAGATGTTGCAAAACTACAACTCCCAGCATGACCGGACGGCCGCTGGCTGTCCGGGCATGCTGGGAGTTGTAGTTTCGCAACATCTGGAGGTCCGCAGGTTGGAGACCACTGACCTAAAGTATACAAAGCAGGCAACCAAATAACCACAGATTTAATTCTTTATTTGACAAATAAGAAACAGATATTAAGTAATTGCTTGGGCCAAGATTCTCTTCATACTTGCATTAGTTTTGGTTGCTTTTTGACACTCAAAACAGCACAAGCTTGCTGCAGTATTGTATCCAACAAAAATACAAAATCATTCAATGTTAAAGAAATTTTCACCAAGCAATTTACATTTCTAAACTAAATACTGGCTAAAATATAAATTAGTCTACAGGGAGAATGAAAAGGTGATGGATGAAAATCAAAAACAGAGTGTGGCAAGATATGTTGGTTGTTCCCAGTCAGCTCTTTGTATAATGTTAAATAGGCATTTTTTTTTTGCATATGATAGAGCAGGTAAAATAAATAAGATTTGTAATTTACTCCCTGTAAAAAAATGTAATTTTGATGTCACCTTCATGGCCTTATAAATCTGGCCACTAGGAGTCTCCCTTCTGCTCCAGACCGTATTAAGTGTGCCATAAAATAATTTTAATGACAGTGCCCATTTAAGGAGAAGAAAAAATAAAATAAAATAAACATCACTGGAAACCATCCACCATGCAAATACACAGGTGAAGATTACAGCACACACGGAGTCCCAAAGTAAAATTCAACCTGTTTCGTTTATTGAAGTTCCCATAACATTCATAACTTATCCAGAACAAGGCTCCATGATGCAAAAATGATCTGTCAACCAATGCCAACTTTAATGTAGAATAGCGTTCAGGTGCTTTGTATATTTGTTAGAAAGTTAAAAAAAAAAAGCTGCCCATACACACTGGACAAAAGCCCTTATATGTCTTAAATGAGCACTGTCAAATCCATCCCAACTCCCCCCGACAGATTATGTTGGGAGGAAGAGAAAGGTCGGACTGGTTTGATTTTAAGTGCCCAACTTTTTGTTAAGGGAACAAAACAAGAGTAAAAACTATTAAGGTGAAATAAACTATAATGGTGAAATAAACCTGACCATCATGGTTTTTAGTCTTTTCACTTCATCTTCTTGGCTGCGGTAAGATTCCAGCTCTTGCTGCACTGATTCAGCAACTTCAGGAAAGGGGCTAAGGAGAAAAGAACACAGTTCTCTGGTCTGAGCAAAACATCTTCTATCCAACTATTTTATTGTCTTGTATTTTATTACTTTTATTTCCCTTGCAGATTCACACATTAATTGTTAGGACACCACACAGATTATCATCACTAAGACAGAAAGGTGGCTGTTTAAAGAGAACATGTGGTCTCTCTTGACCTGTCTGTTTTAGTATATATATATATATATATATATGTATTTTACATGAAATAATTCTGGAACATCTTTTCTTATAGAACTGTGTTGTGCTGTTTCTCTATTATTTCTACTAGAAATATATGTCCAAATAGCCAAATGGGTGTTAGCAGTTAGGGGTGTACTCCTGCACTTCCTGACACTATCCAATCAAAGCTAACAGTGCCAAACTATGAAGGGACACACCCCAACTAGTAACACCCATTTGGCTATTTAGTTCTATGTTTCCATTAAGAATAATAATGGCACCACGCTAAGCTATAACATTCCCCCATTGATAAAAACTTCTGACATGTCACTATAAACTTTAAGGGCCCTTTTAAGGGGTACTCTAAAGAAAGCATTGTTTTTCTTCAAATCAGCTGATGTCAGAAAGTTATACAAATTTGGATATTCTTACTATTTAAAAATCTTAATCCTTTCAGTACTTATCAGCTGCTGTATACTACAGAGGAAGTTGTGTAGTTCTTTCCAATCTGACCACAGTCCTCTCTGCTGCCATCTCTTCGTGTCAGAAACTGCCCAGAGTAGGAGAAGTGTTCTATTGGAATTTGCTACTGTTGTTGACAGTTCCTGACATGAGCAGAGGTGGCAGCAAGGAGCACAGTGGCTGAATGGAAACACTCCATGACATCTGCCAGGTCATACATAAGCTTATAAGTACTGGAAGGCTTAAGGGTGTACTCTACACCTAAACATGTTATCCCCTAGCCAAAGGCACCTCCGCGGCACCCCAGTCATCCAATGCGCATTACTGGCAATCACAATTTGCACGCCCCCTCCATTTATGTCTATGGGAGGAGGTGTGACAGCTGTGTACTAACCGTCACGCCCCCTCCTATAGACATAATTGGAGGGGTGTGGCTTGACTTCACGATCACAGAAGCTCCAGGCTTCCGTGACCGTAACGCCACAGCACCAGCCCAGAGATCACGTGGGGTCCCAGCGGCCGGGCTCCCTGCGATCTCTGAGCTGGTGCTGTGGCGTTATGGTCACAAAGGCCTTGAGCTTCTGTGATCGTGAAGTCAAGCCGCACCCCTCCATTCATGCCTATAGGAGGGGGCGTGACTGTTAGTACACAGATGTCACGCCTCCTCCCATACATATGAATGGAGGGGGCGTGGCAACTGTGATCGCCAGTCATCTGGCACGGAACAGAATTCACTCTGCGCATTCAATGACTGGGGTGCCGTGGAGGAGATCCTTTGGATAGGGGATAACATGTCTAGTGGTGGAGTACTCCTTTAAGAATTTTAAATTGATTTGCAAAACTTTTTCTTCTCTCCAGAGAATCCTTTTAATATTCTACAAAACAGTTTTAGGACAAAAAACAAGTGGCATCTACTCTTTGTAGCCTAAGCCTATGGTATGTACAGAATTCTGTGTAGAAGACCTATACTTTACCTTCCTTTGTGTTTTTGCCAGAATTTATCAGCCACTGTTAAATCATAGGACTTCTTGTTTTTCTTCTTAGGCCGGGCACCAGAAGGGCTACTTTCCACTGTGGCAGACTCATCTAGATTTACTCTGTTTAAGTGAAAGTCCTACAACACAAGAGGTGAATACTACATTCAGCAAATGTTGTTGGCCATTAAGGGGTACACTGGACCTCTACATCTTATTCCCTATCCAAAGAATAGGGGATAAGATGTCTGATCACCACCCGGCATTCATTTAGAAAGCTGGGTACGGGCAGCGGGGTCATGATGTCATGGCCACGCCCCTCGTGACATCACGCTATGCCCCCTCAATGTAAGTCTATGGGAGGGGGCGTGGTGACAGCCATGCCCCCTCCCAAAGACCTGCATTGAGGGGGTGTGGCATGACACCGTGACCCCACCACCACCCGCACCCAGTGTTCGGAACAAAATGCCTCAAGTCAAGTCAATTTAAGGCCTCAAGTCATAATGGTTTTAACTCACAATATATTTATCAAAGCAGGTATGTGAGGAGACCTTTTTACAGGGAACTTGTCATTTTCATGCTGCCTGAACCATAAGTGACCAGGGTGGTCAGGCAGAAGCCATCAGGGGCTGCCCTCATGACTGAAACCAAAGCAGAAGTGAGGACACATTCCCTTTAAAGGGGTACTCCGGTGGAAAACTTTTTTTTTTTTTTAAATCAACTGGTGCCAGAAAGTTAAACAGATTTGTAAATTACTTCTATAAAAAAAATCTTAATGCTGAATACTACAGAGGAAATTATTTTCTTTTTGGAACACAGTGTTCTCTGCTGACATCTCTGTCCATTTTAGGAATTGTCCAGAGCAGCATATGTTTGCTATAGAGATTTTCTCCTACTCTGGACAGTTCTTAAAATGGACAGAGACGTCAGCATGTCTGCTCCTGATTCAGCAGAGAGCACTGTGGTCATGATGTCAGCAGAGAGCTCTGTGTTCCAAAAAGAAAAGAATTTTCTCTGTTGTATTCATCAGCTAATAAGTACTGGAACGATTAAGATTTTTTTATAGAAGTAATTTACAAATCTGTTTAACTTTCTGGCACGAGTTGATTTAAAAAAAATAAAAAATAAAATAAAAAAACAGTTCCACCGGAGTACCCCTTTAAGAACAGGATAACAGACTACACAAGATCCCACCTCTATCATCACTATTCAAAGGGATATAATCGCTTTTATACCCTTGTATTGACTCTTAACCAGACTTTTAAGATACCTCAATCTCAACATGTAAAACCACATAGAATTTTGTCATTGCAAGATCTATAATTTAGTTGCTTAATAAAAATTTGGGTTACTCGCAGTCACTATGCACTTCATCCTTCTACAGGTGAGAAAAATAGACCGAGTAAGTGATAAAATCTAACAGGTTATATACATTCACATAAATATATGCGGAAATGCTATATAGTCCCAAAAAAAACAGAAGGTTGTACAATGTTCTCTCTAAATTCCACATACACCATTTCTCCCCGTGCTCCTTCTGGATCATGCATAACTCAGTCCCAGTTATTTTTCTGTAACGCTCATCGTAATACTACTTAACATGCAGAGAATAAACACCTGAGGAGGATATGTTCTCTGTCATCTTCAATCACATATGTCAGTGTTTTCCAGCCAGTGCGCCTCCAGCTGTTGCAGAACTACAACTCCCAGCATGCCCAGACAGCCTTTGGCTGTCCGGGCATGCTGGGAGTTGTAGTTCTGCAACAGCTGGATGCGCACTGGTTTGGAAATACTGACATATGTTATGTGTTTAACTGGCTCAGGATGCCCTGTCGACTTCACCCCAACCCAAAAAATCCCGGTTCAGCTACGATGCAGTGTGCACATTAAGAAAGATCAAAACAATTAATCCTTTATACAGTAGGGGTGTGAATCGGCAAATATTTGGCGATACGATACGTATCGCGATACACATCGCGATACACGTATGACGATACGATATATCCCGATTCTGTTTCAAAAACAATGTCTTTTACACTTTTATTAAAACATTTTTTTATTTTTATTTTATACACTTTATTAGACTTTTAGGGAGGAATCATTAGATTCCTCATACAGATCAATAGAGTTCTATTGAACTCCATTGCTCTGTGATCTATTGACAGAGCCTAGTCAAGCCAGGCTCTATCAATGACAGAGCTACGGGACAGCAGGAAGCAGAGGTAAGCCCCTCCTGCTACCTCCACAGTGGATCGCCGGCCCGCGATCGCGCTGCGTGGGTGTAAGTGTGAACAGACCCTAAGGGTTCGTGCACACAGCAGAAATTCCAGTGTTTCATCACGGAACAGTACAGTCTATGCAATGCTGTAGTAACTCAGACTAACTATAAGTATACAGAGATATTGTCCCCTAGAAGCAATGTCTATGTACATAAAGTGTCCAAAGAGTCCAAAGGAAAGTGCCCCCTTTTTTTTTTCTTTTTTTCCCTTTCCATGAAAAATCTGTAACTTCATATGATATCAGAGACCTACAGAGGTACGGAAGATGGCTCATGTCCCGCTGTATAAAATAAAAGCATAATATGGCAACGTGTCTGAGTCCTAAAGCAGATACATATTTATAAAGCATCCTATTTTTACAACTCTGCATACTTTTGTTGGATTAATCCTTCAGAGGGGTGACAATGTGATTTTAGTGTTGTCAACGCTGTTAATGACCCCCTGAGAGTCCTGGCCAATCACAGGACAGCGCCTACAATTCTGACACTGGGCTGATCTGCTGTACCATGTGACAGGAGAAGGGGGGTTATTGATGGACAGTGTTTGTAAGGTACCATGTGAGCAGGAACAAAAAAAAACTGCAGCAGGATGGATGATCACAAAAGTATTAGTAGTCTAACCACAAAACTGCTAATAATGGTGATGACTAAAGGGAGGGGGGAGAGAAAGACATTACATTCAGGAGGCAGCACTGTGTACATAGTATGAACACAAGAATTTACGCAAGTGACAGATGACTAAAATTCTAGGAGTGGTAAGAGATTTCGGCAAAGTATGGACCCTATGGAGTAGGCAAATGAATGAATACACACAGTCCTTTCCCCCTCTGCATAGCATATGCTACCACCCCCAATGCCTGCGTTCTATATTGTGTCTCTGCTGCTAAAGGCAAATGTCCCTTAACAGCAAGCAGTGGACAGCAGATTGCAGGGAAAATAAAGACATAGGGTGAGATTTATCAAAACCTTTCCAGAGGAAAAGTTGCCCATAGCAACCAATCAGCTCGCTT
The DNA here is from genome assembly GCF_029499605.1 of Hyla sarda. Lineage (NCBI taxonomy): Eukaryota > Metazoa > Chordata > Amphibia > Anura > Hylidae > Hyla > Hyla sarda. Next base: position 28,087,823 of record NC_079199.1, on the reverse strand, counting down.
CTTTCATTTTTCAGAGGCCTTGTTAAAAATGAAAGAAGAAAGCTGATTGGTTGCTATGGGCAACTTTTCCTCTGGACAACTTTTCCTCTGGACCTCTTGCACAGGTTTTGATAAATCTCCCCCCATAGAGCTCAATATGTTAGAGCTTTTTTCTATGGAAAGGAGTCAGTATTAGTAAATAAAAGAGTACCTGTCATCAAACCATATTTTCTAAACTCAGATTATATTCCATAACTACTCCTAACACACCTCTGGTCCTTAAAAAAATTTGAGCTTTAAAAAGCTGTGTATCATACCTTTCCCCTTGCTCCCGGCAGGATAAAGTGGGCATTTCCTAGCAGGCACGACGTCACTGAAGCCTGTGAGAGCTGTGCCTCACCATGCCCTGCATGCACTTCCTGAGTTTGGTCTCCTGCCAGGCCAGAAGGGGACAAAACTAACTGCTTGACTTGTGCAGGTAACAGAAAAGAGCCACCTAGTGGTCGTTTTTTCAATCACATTAAAAACATGTCTTATAATCGCATAAGTAACAATATATTCAAAGTTTAGTTTGGTTAAAGGTACTCTTTAAGTGATTTACAAATATGTTAGAAATTACATATGCTATCAAATGGAAGGACGTTATTAGAAATGGACGTCGACCATTTAAAGGGAGAGGTCCTCCAAGACACGTACAGTGTACCCTGCATATAATCATTTTGCATATTAAAAGAGGTTGGCCAGTGTTGGAAATCTTGTAGTACTTAAAAAATATGAAACACTCACAGCCCTATCCCCCACCACTGTTGTTCTCCCGATGCCTCATCCCCCCAGATCAGAACTTCTTGGTCAATGTCTTAAGACACAGAAAATGACTGATCAGCCAATCACTGGCCTCAGCGATGACCAACCTAAGCCAATGATTGGCTGAGTAGTCATTTTCCGTGACCAAGAAGTTCTGAGGGCATTTCCTGTGTGTCAAGATGTGAACCACCACTGCTGCTCAGCAGGGATCGGCAACATCATAACGCCAACAGCTACAGATTGTCTGGTAAATATTGCTTATTTTTAAGCCAGGCTGAGTCCTTAAAAATTTCTAGTGCTGCACAGACCCTTTAAGGAATAGGTTCTCTTTTTCAGATCAGCCCCAACATGTGGTAGCACTGTACAATAACACACTAAGGTTGCTGTACCATGGTGATATGAAGGCATTATGGAGTTGGAAACTAAACAATAAACAAGAGCAACCTCACAAGATTATTTTGGCCAATTCTTCCACTTTTCCTTTGCACCCATTTTGATACATCTCCCACTATTTGTTTGAGATCTCCAAACCATGGGCTAATGAAGAAAAATAAAGTTATCATTAGGTTTCTTAAGTTATTCATTATGTCACTGCTTTAATGACAAAGTGCGCTGTCCTGCTGGATGGATCCAGTATAAACACGGTAGCCAAACATGGAGGATCCTGTCAACAACCATTTGAGGTACAGTTCTAGGAGAACATTCCACAAACCAATGGAATTTTTCCATTGACCTGTCTGTGAATAATATTTGATCAGTGTGTTCTGATGTCAGAATGTACCAATTATACAGAAATGCAGGGGTTATCCCATGAATCATATCCACACCAAATGACCTGAATGACTGCCAACAGTTGTTCTAAAGTCATTTTAAATGCAGTAAAAACATGTTATCACCTATTAACACTTTTTGAGCTGCTGCTAATTTTTAAAGCTGTTGGGGGAATACAGGGTCTCCTCCCTCCTCTTGCAGCTGACAATGTACTTTTAATGACAGCCTTCATTTTTCCACAAAATGTAATGAGGAAAAAAAATTTTTATATTTGTGGTGTGAAGCTGACATGCTGACATTATTCTGTCCCTTTAATGTTTACTACATCCTGCCTATAGCTGGCTAAATACAATCATGGCCGTAAAAGAGAACTGTCTGAGGACTTGAGAACCAAAATTGTGGAAAAATATCAACAATCTCAAGGTTGCAAGTCCATCTCCAGAGATCTGGATTTGCCTTTGTCCACAGTACGCAACATTATCAAGAAGTTTGCAGCCCATGGCACTGTAGCTAATCTGCCTGGGCATGGATGGAAGAGAAAAATTGATGAAAGGTGTCAATGCAAGATAGTCCAGATGGTGGATAAGCAGCCCCAAACAAGTTCCAAAGATATTCAAGCTGTCCTGCAGGTTCAGGGAGCATCAGTGTCAGCGTGAACTATCAGTCGACATTTAAATGAAATGAAACGCTATGGCAGGAGACCCAGGAGGACCACACTGCTGACACAGACATAAAAAAAGCAAGACTACATTTTGCCAAAATGAACTTGAGTAAGAAAAAATCCTTCTGGGAAAACGTCTTGTGGACAGATGAGACCAAGATAGAGCTTTTTGGTAAAGCACATCATTCTACTGTTTACTGAAAACAGAATGAGGCCTACAAAGAAAAGAACACAGTACCTACAGTGAAACATGGTGGAGGTTCAATGATGTTTTGGGGTTGTTTTGCTCCCTCTGGCACTGGGTGACTTGAATGTGTGCAACGTATCATGAAATCTGAGGATTACCAATGGATTTTGGGTCTCACTGTGCAGCCCAGTGTCAGAAAGCTGGGTTTGCGTCCGAGATCTTGGGTATTCCAGCAGGACAATGACCCCAAACATACAACAAAAAGCACCCAGAAATGGATGGCAACAAAGCGCTGGAGAGTTCTGAAGTGGCAGCAATGAGTCCAGATCTAAATCCCATTGAACACCTGTGGAGAGATCTTAAAATTGCTGTTGGGAAAAGGCGCCTTCCAATAAAAGAGTCCTGGAGCAGTTTGCAAAGGAAGAGTGGTCCAATGTTCCGGTTGAGAGGTGTAAGAAGCTTATTGATGGTTATAGGATGTGACTGATTTCAGTTATTTTTTCCAAAGGGTGTGCAACCAAATATTAAGTTAAGAAAGGGTGCCAATAATTTTGTCCAGTCCATTTTTGGAGTTTGGTGTGACATTATGTCCAATTAGCTTTTTTCCCCTCCCTTTTTTGGTTTAGTTCCAATACACACAAAGGGAATAAACATGTGTATAGCAAAACGTGTTACTGCAATCCTTTTCTGTGAGAAATACTTCATTTTCTAGAAAAATGTCAGCAGTGCCAACATTTAAGGCCATGAGGCCTTCAGAAATACCTGGTTACCAGATCAACTAATCTGCACCTCTTAATGGTGCTACAGAATGGGCCAAACTGGGCCTGACGTGTGCTGCCTGGAGGATTCCAAAAAAATTTCAGCTACACCGGTATGCTACTGCAGAATCTTTGGCCTTTTTCTGACAGGTAGGACAGAGGAAACACAGAGAATCACTACACAAAGAACTGTAGTACTCCAGGACTCGGCTCAGTAGGTGGACAGGCACGTTGCTATACACTATGAACACTAGATGGCACCATAATATGTAAATACATTTCAAAACTATTCACTGGATCCTTATATCACCACATGTAAATGACACAGAATGCTATATTGTGATGATTTATACAATGATAGCTTTACATTTAATAGCAGAAGAACCCCTTTAACTGACATAAACTGACTTAAGTGGATGAGACATATTTATAACCTCCAGAGAGCACCATTACACCATTGTATGATGAAAAGTTATGCAACTTTCTAAAATGTTTCAATCCGGGTCGGACTTTTTATTTCAAGCTTTTATTCCATCGCTTTTTTTGTTTGTTTTCTTTAATATGGTATAGGACTTCAGCCTAAACTAGATGACTGGAGACCTCTGGTGGTAATAAAGCGGCACTTTATGCTTATGGATTAAGAGCAAAGTTATTTAGGATTTATAAACTAGATAACAAAGGAGAGAAGAAAAAAAAAAAAACACCTTTTTGCCAAAGTTGCCTAGAAAGGTCTTGGGTTAATGGATTTTATGGATGATCAAAAGAAAGGACTAAAGCAGTAACTACAAAGGCAAATCTAAAACACTACTGGTAAATGTAGAAACTTGCCTTAGGTTATACTTTAACCCAGTGTTTCCCAACCAGTGTGCCTCCAGCTGTTGCCTCCAGTTGTAGTTTTGGAACAGCTGGAGGCAGACTGGTTGGGAAAAGCTGCTTTAGTCAACATATTGTATACTTAAAGGGTTACTCCGCTCCCCAGCATCCGGAACATTGAGTTCCGAACGCATGCCCGCCCCCTCGTGACGTCACGGCCTGCCCCCTCAATGCAAGTCTATGGGAAGGGGGCGCGCCGGCCGTCACGCCCCCTCCCATAGACTTGCATTGAGGGGGCGGGAGGTGACATCACAGGAAGGGGCGTGATGTCATGAGGGGGTGGGCGTGAACACGGAAGCCCGTGCACAGCGTTTGGAACTAAAGGTTCCGGACACTGGGTAGCGGAGTAACCCTTTAAGTACAAAATGTAACAAAGGTGTAATACATGGGTGACACCAGACAGCCTTAACTATTAGATTTGGCATCCTGTACAGACACCCATTCCCTTTTAGTGCCAAATACGGTACAATGCATATTTAAAACCAGAGCCAGCTGCAACATTCACAAATAATGTTAATACGTAGATGCTTCAAAGGCTCATGCATCTCCATGTTAGCCCTATTACAACTAAAATAAAGTCATATTATGACAATGTGTTTGAGTCCTAAAGCAGATGTGGCCATATAAAAAATATTGTTAAAGCGCACCTGTCGCTTCAAAAGACTTTTATAAGTCTGCATAGTTTTCATAGATTAACAAAGTGGTGACAAGGTGATTTTAGTTATTGAGTTTAGCGTTTAGTTATTTAGTTATGTTCACTTCCCTTTCTTTCAATTTTAGGGGGCAGAACCAGAGAAGGGCTGTTGTCCTGAAGGACACACATAGATACTTCCTCTGTTACTTCGCTAGCTAATTTCAGCACAGCACGTCACAGAGTTCTCATACTACTCTGCCATAAGATAGTTCTGGTAAAAGTGCAATGAACAGCCTAGTACTGTGCTGGATTGATGGCTTACACAGTACACTACTATAGGTGGTATGTAGAGGGATAAGGAGTTGCTGATGCACTGGTTTTAGCAAGGAGCTGTGTAAGAATAAAAAAGAAAGAAAAAGTATTAGCAGAATCACAGCTGTAAACCTGTATTCTTGTCTCCTTATGGTCCATTGCCTTCAGTCTATAATGGAGCACAGGAGCCATGTGAGGAGCATGGGCTGTGATTATGTTGGCACAATCTGGGGAAGCCAGCTGACTCATGCCCGTTTCATGGCTCTAGCTGTGCTGAAACCGGCCACCATTACGGAATTTTTTATATATACTCAAAGGATAACTGCTGAGTACCCCTAAGGGTACAGGGATGTGGAAGTCCTATCGTCCAACGTCTGGGACATGTAGTTCCGGGCGCCGGGCAGGTGAATTTTTCATACATTTAGCCCTGTATCGGGACAAGCAGTGCCAGACCAACTTCCCCCTTTATTTTTTATAATGCCGGCGCTCAGGGTGTATGAAGCGGGCTCACGTCTCGAGCCTACTCCATACCTGGTTGCCAACAGCTGATTCCTGCAGGCTGGCTATTAACCCTTTAGCGTCTAAATGGATCTTATAACCCGGGTGGTCGCAGCCGCCCACTCCCATAGACTTGTATTGAGAGGGGGGCATGATAACACGAGGGGGCGGGGCCATGACATCACAATACTCCAGCCCCTGTATCGCCCATCATCAGGCACGGAGCGAAGTTCGCTCCATGCAGCAGATGACACAAGGTGCTGCAGGAGAGATCGCTGGGGTTCCCAGTGGCGGGACCCCCGCAATCAAACATCTTATCCCCTATCCTTTGGATAGGGGATAAGATGTCTAGTGGCGGAGTACCCCTTTAAGCCCTGCAGATACTTTCTTAAAGCGTACCCGTCACCAAACTAAACTTTTAATATATTGTTTCTTGTAATTATAAAACAATTTGCTATTTACCTGCTCTTAAAACTCTCAACCTTTATATGTTTTTAATGTGATTGAAAAAACGGCCACTAGGTGGCTCTGCTCTCTTCCCTGCGCAAGTCAAACAGTTAGTTTGGTCTCCTCCGGGCCTGGCAGGAGACCAAACTCTGGAAGTGCATGCAGGGCATGGCGAGGTGCAGCTCTCACAGGCTTCAGTGATATTGCATCTGCTGGGGAATGCCCCCTTTCTCCTGTTGGGAGCCCACACAATGTAAGCGAGGGGAAAGGTATGATACAGAGCTTTTTAAAGCTCGGAAATTTTTTTTAAGGGAAGGAGGGATGTTAGTGAGAAGTTATGGAATATAATCTGAGTTAGTTCAGAAAATATGGTTTGAGGACAGGTACTCTTTAAATACTGCCCAAACTGTTTCAACTTTTTATTTTTCCTTTTTATGTGACCTACAACATTTTTCCTAAAATTAAGTGGGTGGGCATGGATTATCAAAGCTCGTAAGATGCTGGTCGTTTCCTTTTCCATTTCACTGTAGGAGTTAGGCTCCACTGTAAGTCTACAGAGCCTGTCTCTTGCACTGAGACAGAGAGTGAAGAGCTCAGCTGTGTGCTTTTCCCTACTATATGTATATCCTGGCTATCTGTTCAGGTCTAAACACCCAGACTTTGACTGGCCAAAACTTTTGATGCGTCTGTGTTGTGTGTCAAACATTTTTCAAAGTCACTTTAACATAACTTACAGCAGAAATGACACCAGTTCATAGCTGAAGTAAATTTCTCAGTCTGGTGCATAGACAGTGAGAGAGATATGCCAAGTTTATTAAGATGTTTGTGCCTGGAATAGTCTATATGAGAGATGAAAGCTCACCAGAACATCATGCACCAAGGCTTGGTATGTCCACGTGTGGTGAAGAGGAGTGGAAAGGTCGATATTCCTGTCCACAAGAACTAACAAAGGCCTTTGGAAGCTGAAGGGTGGAAAAAGGAAATCACTATTAAAAATGTTATACTGGTGAAGGACAGTAATATTATAATCTCACAAGATGATGCCACGGTGAAAAAAAATTTAATTTTTAACACTCCGGGGAAAATTTACTAAGACCAGCCTGTCTTTAGCAAACCCCTGCTGCCATAGGTTTCAAGCGTGAACTATAGTAAATCTGCTGGGCTGTACACTATATCACTTATTTTTTCCAAAGTGTCAAGGGCTGCATAAACACGTCTAAAAGTCACAAATTTGTGAGCAAAAATGTGCATTTTTTCTATAAAAATAAAAAGCTAAACAAAACCTGGCTTTAACATAATAATAAATACCGCCCCCCCAGTTGATATAAAAAAAAGTTTTTTCCTGGAATACCCCTTTAATGTACACAACAAATATCAGGTGGCTTTAACTTATAACAAAATTTGATCTATTGTGGTTATTACCTGAACTGTCCTGTCCCAAGATTATCTCCAGTAAACAGACTATTTCTGGCATCTCGAAGATTTTCACGTAACTTTTTATCCAGTTTCTAAGAAAATAAAAGAAATATGACAGTGTTAATTTAATTTTTTCTTAAATGCATCATAATATACGGTAGATACATAACAAGCCAACAAATAAAGCGTTAACAGAGAGGCCCACCAGATACCCTATATACCATTCTTTTGTTTTTATAAAAAAAATAATTCACTCTGATCTGTTTGTTCTGTCCATCTGTCCCTCATGTGATCCCCTCGCAATCCCTGGTAAGCAGACATTTAACCTGACCACGTGACTGCCAGGCACACGAGGGTTGTGCGGCCACATGGGTTAAAGTACAGACTGCCCAAGAATCACTACCAACATAGGGGGAGATTTATCAAAACCTGTGCAGAGGAAGAGTGGTGCAGTTGCCCATAGCAACCAATCAGATCGCTTCTTTCATTTTCCACAGGCCTCTTTAGAGGCCTGTGGAAAATGAAAGAAGCAATCTGATTGGTTGCTATGGGCAACTACACCCCTCTTCCTCTGCACAGGTTTTGATAAATCTCCCCCATTGTGACTAGCATAGTCAAACTGCTGCCCTGAACTACTTTTCACAATATAGGTTTTCTAAGTTCACAGGCAGCTCATAGCATCTACAGACTGATATGATTCTGCATAAACATCTATGATTCTTTTTATTTAGAATGCATGATGGGTTAAGCAGGCATGAGGGGGGGTGGGGGAGGAAAGAGGCCGATCAGTATAGAAAGATATATTACAATCTTATATCTGTCTGCACTAAGTTTGTAAAAAGTATTGACTATATAAAAATATTTTCAAGTACAGAAGCAAATGCCAGGGAATACCAGTGGTAAGCCAACCTTTACTATTGTGACATGTACAATATGTATAATTCATAGTGTAATGCTCACCACTGCGACCATCTCTGCTGCATTACCCCTTGGACATCTGATGATGGGTACAGCCCCTAGAGAAGAGACGAAGTTCAATACAGTTTACATTCATGCCAAACTGTACCATTCCAGGAGACGATGGTGGTTGCTAAAGTTATGTTATTTCTCAGCCAAGTGTCAAGAAGGTGGGGCCGAGCTGCTCAAGTGCAAGAGCTTAGCATGTCTCCTCTTGCCCTTACATTCCAGCCCCTTACATCCCAGTCCCCGCTCATCCCTATTTCATGATTTTTCAGGATGGAATTAAATGGCGGCTGAGCCAATCACTGTCCGCAGCAGTGACCCATCTCAGCCAGCCAAGGCCTCGTTTACATTGCCCTCGGACTCTGCTATATCGGCAATCCGGCCAGAAGGACCGGAGTCTAGCAGAAAAAAAATAAAATAAAATAGTGCAAGCTCTATTTTTCCTCCGCTAAAATCCTGTAAAATTACCGGGTCACTGACGGACCCCATGCAAGTGAATGGGTTCCATTGGGACCCGGTGGTAGCCCTTTGCATCCGACCCATTCCAGCGTCCGTTCGGCTCATAAAAAAAATAAAAACAATAAAAAATAAAAGGCTGATTGGGGCCATTACCAGGTCAAATGCAAACGGACGTGTGAACCTAGCCTAAGGAAAATATTTCCTTTGTGTTGTGAGGGGATCAGGAGGTGAAAATCAATGTAGACCCCGTAAATGTTGGAATAGCAGTGGCAAGAATTTGGGGAAATGATTAAAGAATATTTCATTTTCTCACTCTTTTATCACCCTTTTAAAAATAATTCAACCAGACAACACTTTCAAAGGTGGAGATGGAGGATCCTACGTTGTAGATCTGCCAAAAGTGGTGTTGTGTCTGCTGAGGCAAGAAGATCAGTGGGATTTACCCATAAAGTTGAAAAGGATGCTTTTAAAAGAGGGGAAAAAGTTTAAAAGTAATATCAGGAAGTATTACTTTACTGAGAGAGTAGTGGATGCATGAAATAGTCTTCCTGCAGAAGTGGTCGCTGCAAATACAGTGAAGGAGTTTAAGCATGCATGGGATAAGCATAAGGCTATCCTTCATATAAGATAGGGCAGGGACTATTGATAGGATTCAGATTATTGGGCAGATTAGATGGGCCAAATGGTTCTTATCTACCGACACATTCTATGTTTCTATTATAGCGGTGTGTCTTAAAATGGCTAAAAATCATCACCTAAAGCAGGCAAAAGTGGCAAAAGAACTCGATTGCCTGCCAAAAATTACCTAGTGTGACAAAGAAGCAGAACAGGCTGTCCACAATAGTATCCATGATCGTTTCCATCTCCGTGTCTGTGATGTCTGGTCTGTTCAAAGCTGAAAGAATAAATATTTCACATCATACAACATGCATATGTACAGGGTGTTAAAGGGGTATTCCAGGAAAAAAAAGTTGTTGCTTTTTATATCAACTGGGGCAAGAAAGTTAAACAGATTTGTAAATTACTTCTATTAAAAATTCTTAATCCTTTCAATAATTATCAGCTGCTGAAGTTGAGTTGGTGTTTTCTGTCTGGCAACTCTGCTGACATCTCTGCCTGTCTCGGGAACTGCACAGAGTAGAATAGGTTTGCTATGGGGATTTGCTTCTAAACTGGGCGGTTCTCGAGACACGTGTCATCAGAGAGCACTTAGACAGAAAAGAACAACTCAACTTCAGAAGCTCATAAGTACTGAAAGGATGAAGATCTTTTAATAGAAGTAATTTACAAATCTGTTTAACTTTCTGGAGCCAGTTGATATATATATATAAGTTTTTCCTGGATAACCCCTTTAATGCCAAGGATTGGGTAAATAAAACTTATGTCAGGATACTTATACATGTAGTCATCAAGGTTTGGCAGACAGGTTCTTGGGTAAAGCAAGCTTATTATTTTTGGCTTTTTGGTGGCTTGTATGTGCGGTCAGAAGATGACAAATATAGGACTTACAGGACTATAATTCAAATAGACTGGGTTATATGTGTTCCCCAAACAATAAGCTGTGTGAGAATAAAAGCCCACTACCCCTAACCACAAGTTTGTTTTTATAAATCTATGTATTAGCAATTTTGTATATGAAATATAGGTATGTAGGTATATAGGTATTAATGTATATGAAAGAAAAATATTTTAACACCTTAATGTGAACTGTGATCTTATGTTGGGAGCCAGCACTTCATGTCCAGTGTCGTACATTTACAGCATTGTGATCATATTGAGGCTGTTCAAAGTGTACCTCTAATTGTGGTCCCAGCGGAAGGTGCTTAAAGGGGTACTCCAGTGGAAAACAATTTGTTTTTAAATCAACTGGTGCCAGAAAGTTAAGCAGAATTGTAAATTACTTCTATTTAAAAATCTTAATCCTTCTAGTAATTATCAGCTGCTATATGCTCTGAGGAAGTTGTATTTCTTTCTGGAATTATTTTCAGTCTTACTACAGTGCTCTCTGCTGACACCTCTGTCCATGTCAGGAACTGTCTAGAGTACACACAAATACCCATGAAAAACCTATCCTGCTCCGGACAGTTCCTGATACAGACAGAGGTGTCAGCAGAGAGCACTGTGGTCAGACAGAAAATAACTCCAGGAAGAAATACAACTTCCTCTGTAGTATATAGCAGCTGATAAGTACTGGAAGATTAAGTTTTTTTAAAATAGAAGTCATTTACAAATCTGTTTAACTTTGTGGCACCAGTTGATTAAAAAAAAATTTATGTTTTCCACCGGAGTACCACTTTAAATTTAGCAGCCGCATCCTACCGCCGGGACCACGATTAGAAGTACCCTTTAACTTATTGTTTTCCAAACAGTGCTTCACCAGCTGCTGCAAAACTACAACTCCCAACATGCTGGGAGTTGTAGCTTTGCAACAGCTGGAGAGACACTGGTTGCAAAAACACTGCTGTAACCCATCTGATGCCACGATCAGGAGCGATCATGTTGCATCACAAGGGAGGGGGCTCTTTAATAGCTCGTTGCCAAGGCTAATAACCTTAAGGCCCTGAAGCTAATGACTGACATGTATCAGTTACTGTATGAGAGAGCTGGATGGGAGGAAGTAGCCTTTTACATTAAAGTTGCTGGAAATACTCCCTATTTTTTGGTAACCTATGGAGATTCATGGTAAACTGACACAGAACAGCCATGGTGGTCCAACATGTTGAGGTTGCTGTGTGTTCTACCTGCAAAATACTGTTTCACGGTTAATGGGGGTTATCCAGGAATAGAAAAAACACAGCTAATTTCTTTCAAAAACAGCTTCAAGTCTGTCTCCAGGTTGGGTGTGGTTTTACAACTTGGCTCCATTCACTTCAATGGAACTGAGCTGCAGTACCACACCCAACCTGGAGACAGACGAGGAGCAGTTCTTGAAAGAAAGTAGCTCTGTTTTTCTTTTCCTGGATAACCCCTTTAAGGCCCAGTTTACAATACAGAGATTCCAGTTGAAGCAGCTATCCATTGATCTCAATGGGATTCTGCTGTTTAGTTCACACACTGGAAGATCCGTAGCAAAGCTTCCGACAAGAAACTGTATTCCGCCGGAAGATTGAACATGATAAAACTTTTGGAAGAATCTGCCAGAGAAGTTAATTTTAAATGGGACGGAACTTATATACATGAGTATCCACATAAGCACCAATTCCAGAACCATGTAAACAGGGCAGATACACTGTGGAAATTCAGCAAGGAAATTTGATGCCAAATTTTCTCAGTGTAAAAATACCCTGAACGTGAGTGGTGGAGAATACCTACCTGATGTAGGCCCAAACAGCTGCCTGTGCATACATGCACAGGTAATAATGCATTGTGATACATAGAATAGATAAAACATAACACTGTGAAGTAAAAGCCCCGAGTGGGACAAAAACATTAAAACAAATGTAGAAATAAACAACAAACGCATTTGGCAAAAGAGTCAAAATATAATTTCCTGACCCGCGTGTCCATTTTATTTACTGCAATATCGCTATTTACTTTACAGCAATAATAGCTTCTAAGCTCATAAAAGGGAAACCTGGGCTTATGTGTAACTGGAAGTACCAGATTTATTAATATTACTTACCTCTATAACAAACAAGCTCCTTGTTCTGATTGCACAGCACAAACATGTCATCTTCTAACGTAATAAAATTCAGGTACTGATCAAATACCTGGAAAAAAGAGAAAGGTTTGTACAAAGTCCATAGTGCTATACGATTTGGGGAAAATGTGCGACTGTGATTACAGAAGTAAATATTGCGATTTTCATATGCCCTATAATAAACAAATCGTGAAAGTCCAGTCTCCCCCATTTCATGTCCAATCCTATCAAATTTTTATCCCCCCACATTTCACTTCAATCCCCCAATGTCACATCCCCCCCCCCCCCAAAAAATGTCACAAATCCCCCATTAATGTTGTGCCGGGACGCAGAGGGGAACATAAAAATAAAAATAAACTGATGCTCACGTAAACCAGGGTCCCCGTAATTCTGCCACAGATCCTGTTCTCCTCCATGCAGTCCAGAGTCTTATAGGACTTACAGAACCCTCCTGCTCAGCCAATCACTGGCCTGACACATGACACCGCTGAGGACACTAATTGGCTGAGCCCGAAATGTCCAGGAACCAGCTGGTTGTTGGGAGCACAGAGAACATACCTGGAGGAGAACAGGATCTGCGGCAGAGGTACAGGAATAGGTAAGCATAAGGTTTTTATGTTTCTACAAGAACTACAACACCACCCAGCATTTGTAGTTCTGCAAAAGCTGGAGGCACCCTGGTTGGGAAACACTGACTAAGCATTTGGATTTCGCAGGTAATCGCTAATTTTCCCAGGTAACCATATCGACATCGCAAATCGCAGAAATGGCAATGAGATTGCGAAATATCAAGCAGTCCTAGTTTCTACTACTGACTGGTTAAGAAAAATCCTAATGTAGAACTTAATATGATAGAATAGCTCCATAAAAGCCTTATTGATAGACTCTTATATGTAAGAATCCATGTAGACGGGCAGACCAATGCCCAAAAAAGGTGCCAATCTAGTAGATGCTGAGATAATGAGCTTTTTCTATGGTTCATGGTCACATACAGGAAGGTGTGCAGCCAACCAATGATGATTTTAGGGCCTCACAATCCCAGCGATCACCCTAATGAACAACCCATTGTTTGTTTGCTAGCTGATCACTGGGTATTTACATAAGGAAATAATTGTCCTGTGTAACAGGCCCTTTAAATAATTAAAGCATCCAATTCATTTAGTGGTCAGACCCCGCCCCCCTCCCTAACCATACACTTATTCCCCCATCCTATTCATAGGGGATTAGTATAAATGGTGAAAACCCACCTTAAAAGATGGAACCTTTACATGGAAAAACTGATAAGACAATAAGTAATAAATAAGTAGAAATCAACATTACCTTTGAGACATGAGATACTGTGTTGGCAGTAAGTGCTGCACTCGCAATGTCTTCCAGTTTACTGCGGGATATTGCAGAAATGAAGTTTAAATAGTAAGACTCATATAACTGTGTCCTCAGGTCCTGTCATGAAATGTGAAAGAACAAGACTGTGGCCTTAGACAGATCAAAAGCACAACATCTATGGTACATGTGAAAACTATAAGGTTTAGTTAAAGGGAATGTGTCACCAATTTTTTATAAAATTTTTTTTTTAGAGGTAAATACATTTTTCACATTTTGTAAACAATTTCGGAAATATTTAAAATTATTTTTACTTATAGGGGATAAGTTTTAGATTGCGTGGGGGGGGGGGGGGGGGGGATGGGGCATCTTGGTTCCGACTGCTGAGACCTTCCACAATCTCCTGTACGGGGCCCCGGCTCTCTTTGGGGGTGGCGCGTCACAACCCCCACCACAAAGCAGGGGCCGCCATGTCCCCGCCATATATATGTCTGTGGGAGCCTCTCCCATAGAGAAATGTAGAGGGGGCATGGACTTGGCAAGCCCCCGCATTGACCGGGGGTCGTGATGTGTTACTCTTGGGGAGAGCCAGGGTCTTGTACAGAAGATTGTGGAAGGTCTCAGCAGTTGGATCCCCCGCGCGATCTAAAACCTATCCCCTATACTGCGGATAGTGGATACATGTTTCGGCATGATATATCTCCTTTAATAAATGGTCATATTTCCCACTGCTGACCAGCAGAGGTAGCTAAGGGCTTATTTACATCACGTTTTGGGGACACAGCAGCCAGATCCAAAGGGAGAATTGAAAAACTGTCCACTGCTGTATCCCCGTCAGAAACAAAACCAGATATGGACCAAAAATGAGCCAACCAGAGTCACTAGCTGACTTCATCCCGTTCATTCAAAAGAATGGGGTGCAGCGCAGGTACGGCAGGGGATGTTTTTTTTTATTCTCCTGCTGGATCCTGCAGCAGTAACCCCATGGCTTATAAAATCATGGCTTTGTCCAAGCAAAAGCACAGGCATGGACAAAGTCCAGTAAGTGAGTGTAGACTAGCACTTCTCTGTGCTCTCTCCTGTCTGATGGCACTCCTCTGTGATCTCTCCTGTCTGATAGGACTCCTCTGTGCTCTCTTCTGTCTGATAGGACTCCTCTGTGCTCTCTCCTGTCTGATGGCACTCCTCTGTGCTCTCTTCTGTCTGATAGGACTCCTCTGTGATCTCTCCAGTCTGATAGTACTCCTCTGTGCTCTCTCCTGTCTGATAGGACTCCTCTGTGCTCTCTCCTGTATGATAGCACTCCTCTGTGCTCTCTCCTGTATGATAGTACTCCTCTGTGCTCTCTCCTGTTTGATAGGACTCCTCTGTGATCTCTCCTGTTTGATAGGACTCCTCTGTGATCTCTCCTGTCTGATAGGACTCCTCTGTGCTCTCTTCTGTCTGATAGGACTCCTCTGTGCTCTCTCCTGTCTGATGGCACTCCTCTGTGCTCTCTTCTGTCTGATAGGACTCCTCTGTGATCTCTCCTGTCTGATAGTACTCCTCTGTGCTCTCTCCTGTCTGATAGGACTCCTCTGTGCTCTCTCCTGTCTGATAGGACTGCTTTGTGCTCAATCCTGTCCTATCAGACAGGAGAGAGCACAGAGGAGTGCAATCAGACAGGAGAGAGAGCACAGAGGAGTCCTATCAGACAGGAGAGAGAGCACAGAGGAGTCCTATCAGACAGGAGAGAGCACAGAGGAGTGCAATCAGACAGGAGAGAGCACAGAGGAGTCCTATCAAACAGGAGAGAGAGCACAGAGGAGCCCTATCAGGCAGGAGAGAGCACAGAGGAGCGCAATCAGACAGGAGAGAGAGCACAGAGGAGTCCTTTCAGACAGGAGAGAGCACAGAGGAGTCCTTTCAGACAGGAGAGAGCACAGAGGAGTCCTTTCAGACAGGAGAGAGCACAGAGGAGTCCTATCAGGTAGGAGAGAGCACAGAGGAGTGCAATCAGACAGGAGAGAGAGCACAGAGGAGTGCAATCAGACAGGAGAGAGAGCACAGATGAGTCCTATCAGGCAGGAGAGAGCACAGAGGAGTCCGATCAGGCAGGAGAGAGTACAGAGGAGTGCAATCAGACAGGAGAGAGAGCACAGAGGAGTCCTTTCAGACAGGGGAGAGCACAGAGGAGTCCTATCAGACAGGAGAGAGCACAGAGGAGTCCTATCAGACAGGAGAGAGCACAGAGGAGTTCCATCAGGCAGGAGAGAGCACAGAGGAGTCCTATCAGACAGGAGAGACCACAGAGGAGTCCTATCAGACAGGAGAGAGCACAGAGGAGTGCCATAAGGCAGGAGAGAGCACAGAGGAGTGCCATAAGGCAGGAGAGAGCACAGAGGAGTGCCATCAGGCAGGAGAGAGCACAGAGGAGTGCCATCAGGCAGGAGAGAGCACAGAGGAGTCCCATCAGACAGGAAAGAGCACTGAGGTGTTCTATCAGACGAGAGAGAGCACACAGAGGAGTCCTATCAGACAGGAGAGAGCACAGAGGAGTCCTATCAGACAGGAGAGAGCACAGAGGAGTCCTATCAGACAGGAGGGAGCACAGAGGAGTCCTATCAGACAGGAGGGAGCACAGAGGAGTCCTATCAGACAGGAGAGAGCACAGAGGAGTCCTATCAGATAGGAGAGAGCACAGAGGAGTCCTATCAGACAGGAGAGATCACAGAGGAGTCCTATCAGACAGGAGAGAGCACAGAGGAGTCCTATCAGACAGGAGAGATCACAGAGGAGTCCTATCAGAAAGGAGAGAGCACAGAGGAGTCCTATCAGACAGGAGAGAGCACAGAGGAGTCCTGTCTGATAGGACTCCTCTGTCCTCTCTCTCTCCTGTTTGATTGGACTCCTCTGTGCTCTCTCTCCTGTCTGCTTGCACTCCTCTGTGCTCTCTCCTGTCTGATAGGACTCTTCTGTGCTCTCTACTGTCTGATAGGACAGGATAGAGCACAAAGCAGTCCTATCAGACAGGAGAGAGCACAGAGGAGTCCTATCAGACAGGATAGAGCACAGAGGAGTCCTATCAAACAGGAGAGAGCACAGAGGAGTCCTATCAGACAGGAGAGAGCACAGATGAGTCCTATCAGACAGGAGAGAGCACAGAGGAGTCCTGTCTGATAGGACTCCTCTGTGCTCTCTCTCCTGTTTGATAGGACTCCTCTGTGCTCTCTCTCCTGTCTGATAGGACTCCTCTGTGCTCTCTACTGTCTGATAGGACAGGATAGAGCACAAAGCAGTCCTATCAGACAGGAGAGAGCACAAAGGAGTCCTATCAGACAGGAGAGAGCACAGAGGAGTCCTATCACACAGGAGAGAGCACAGAGGAGTCCTATCAGACAGGAGAGAGCACAGAGGAGTCCTATCAGACAGGAGAGAGCACAGATGAGTCCTATCAGACAGGAGAGAGAACAAAGGAGTCCTATCAGACCGGAGAGAGAACAGAGGAGTCCTATCAGACCGGAGAGAGAGCACAGATGAGTGCTATCAAGCAGGAGAGAGCACACAGGAGTGCTATCAGACAGGAGAGAGCACAGAGGAGTCCTATCAGACCGTAGAGAGAGAACAGAGGAGTGCTATCAGACAGGAGAGAGAGAACAGAGGAGTGCTATCAGACAGGAGAGAGAGCACAGATGAGTGCTATCAAGCAGGAGAGAGCTCAGAGGAGTGCTATCAAGCAGGAGAGAGCACAGAGGAGTGCTATCAAGCAGGAGAGAGCACAGAGGAGTGCTATCAAGCAGGAGAGAGCACAGAGGAGTGCTATCAGGCAGGAGAGAGCACAGAGGAGTGATATCAGACAGGAGAGAGCACAGTTGATTGAAATTCCAAGAAAAAAACTGTGCAAAGTCAAAAACTGTATGGTGAAAACCGGATGTAATCGTACGCACATACAGTTCTGTACGGTTCCCATTAACTCCCATGTTAAAAAAAAACTTATATGGTTTAATACAGTTTTTCACCTGGACCATAAAATGTGGTAGACTACGGTTTTGGGTACGGGTAAAAAAACGGACAAAATCGTATTAGATGCAAAACGGACTAAACCGGATGATTTGTTTGACGTACGGTTTACAATGTTAATGCATGCGGTTTTCTATACATTTCCATACAGTTTTTAACTTGAAACCGTATACGGGAACTGTATAGCAAAAGCGTGGTGTGCATGTACCCTAAAACAAATTGGCTGAAAGTGTGCAGGTATTTCGCCATCTTTTGGATCCATGGATTTACCTATAAGCATTCATGGGGTAGGCATAAGACTATCCTTCATATAAGATAGGGCTGGGGACTATTTATAGTATTCAGGATATCTGGTAAACTAGATGGGCCAAATGGTTTTTATCTTTCGACACAATCTATGTTTCTATACAAATTGTATAACTTCCCCACTTCAGCTGCTTTGGGCTTTCCCAGCACCTCCGGTCACTGCAAAAAGGCTGGAGGAGTAGAGAAGGCCAAAATTAACAGGTTAGAATACTTTTCAAGCTCCGGACCGATCCTCCTGCTCCTTCTGTATCCGGAAGCCAACACTGGTGGTTTAGATCACAGAGACAGCTTCCGGACATCCATATAATGGCGGCCAGTTCCCCACAGAATACAGTTTTTCAGAAAGTAATTAATGTCAATAATTCCCCCTCCATCCCCATTTTCCTATGTACTGACATCATCATAGAGAAAAAGTGCTGGTGTCGTGAAGTGATGTCATCACTCTTGCTCTAGGTAATGGTAGCCCCTACGAAAATATTTTCAATAAATAAAAAATAAATAAAGTTACTTAAAGAGTACCTATCACCATCTAAACTTTCCCTAATCCCCCTCCCCATCTGTCCCTAACTCTGACCAAGTCTATCCCTGCATTTATTTTGCTTTAAAAACCCCTAAAAATACCTTTTTTATATGCTCTTCAGTAGCTCAGTTGAAGGCACAGAGCAGGGGAATTTGTCATAGCAACGGCAAGTCCGGTGGAGAGCGAGATAAAGAGAAGAGGGAATGTATCCTCTCTGTTCGCTCCCTGCTTGTGTACAGCTAAGTGCTCCATCCCTCCTGCCTGTCTGACTGCTCCTATGTGTCCTGGCTTAAGAGTGATTTCAGACTCACTCACTGAGTCCGAAATGCTTGCTGACAGGATTGCTAGGGTGACCCCTAGTGGAGGAGTTTTTAAAGTTAAAAAGAACATGAAAGGAGGGAAAAAAATTTAATAAAAGCAATTGAAAAGTTGTTCAGTAGGGCTTTGTCTTTAATATATAAAAAGTTTGTTTCATGAGAGGTACACTTTAAATTAAAAAAACACATAAGCTTGAGTAACTTTATATCACCATTTATTTTATAAATAACACAAAATGACACTTTCCCTTTAATATTGAAACACTGGTAGAAGATGGAATCAACTGCTTCAACTAACATGCTGAATGAAGTTCTGTTGTGTGAGCATAGCCTTACTCTGTGAGCTACTCAGTTTCACTTTCCCCTGCTGTTAAAGGGTCATTTCCAGTCCTCCTTTAGCCTGTTTTCAACTGCCGGTAGTGGCTTTGAAAGCCAAAAACAGTTCAGCTGGGTGTTTTAGGGAATTTGCTTAAAGAGTACCTGTCATCAAACCATATTTTCTAAACTAACTCAGATTATATTCCCCAACTACTCCTAACACCCCTCCAACCCTTAAAGAATTTTTCCGAGCTTTAAAAAGCTGTTTATCATACCTTTCCCCTTGCTAACATTGTGTGAGCCCCGGCAGGAGAAAGCGGGCATTCAACAGCAGGCGCGATGTCACTGAAGCCTGGGAGAGCTGTGCCTCACCATGCCCCGCATGCACTTCCTGAGTTTGGTCTCCTGCCAGGACGGGAGGAGACCAAAATAACTGTTAGACTTGTGCAGGGAATAGAAGAAAGCCACCTAGTGGCTGTTTTTTTAATCCCATTAAAAACATTTAAAGGTTGAGAATTTTAACAGCAAGTAAAAAGTGTCTTATAATTACATAACAATATATTAAAAGTTTAGTTTAGTGACAGGTACTCTTTAACGCCTATTGACTTTAACGGGAGTTGCGTAAACGTGTATCCCCCAAAGCTATGCTGTTTACATAAATAATTTCATATTAGCCAAACCAGTCTCCTGCTTTTGACATACCGCAGGGTGATGGTTTGTGACAAGAGATCTAGTAAATGAGAAATAGTACCTTTCCTTCCCCCAACCCAATTGCATTGAAGTCATCCCTTTTGCCAACCAGTCTCCTGCTCTGTACTGAAAAGGGTTAGGAAGCCCAAAAACAACTACAGATAGACATCTACAGATAGTCATCTCATCATTTTGAAGGAGACTCTGGTCTGGCTAACATAGTTTTACCAAAAGTAGCACAAGGAATTGAAAAAAAAAACTAAAAAAAAAACAAAACACCAAGCAACATATACCACCAATATTCCACCAATGTCTCATTTACCTGACAAATTCTGTCCACATTTTCTTCTGTAGGCATAACAAAATATATAGCGGGAACATCAGGGATTGCATCACGATCAGAGTGCAGGAGACTGGGGAAAAACAAGCAGCTTGTCACAAATTCTTTTATTGCTTGTGACAATATCCTAAATCAGAACAATGCTAATACTAAACTCACAGGTGCAAGGTGACTCCCATGTCCCGCAGTTCCTTCACAGATAGCAGAGGTGAGATAATGTCTTGGCCAAATCGATCATAAATAAGAACCTGGTGAGAAACCATGAAAATACATTAATATGGCCGTACCATTCCCTCAATTTTAATTTTATTTCTTCCTTCTCTCCTTATAGCCATAACTTTTTGTTTTTCCACCCAGAGGGTGTATTAGGGATTGTTTTCTGCAGAAACTATTGTAATTTGCAATGACACCTTTAAGTTTACCATATAAAAAGTGTAAAAAAACCAAATAATTTCGTTTTTACCCAATACACGTTACAGTACAATGACATGTTATCTTTATTCTATGGGTCCGTCCAATTACAGTGGTGCCTAACTTATTTAGCTTTATGATTGGTTTTACTACTGTTAAACCCCTCAAAGAGGTACTCCACTGCTCAGTGTTTGGAACAAACTGTTCTGAACATTGCCGGGAGCTCATGACGTCATAGCCACGCCATTTCGCCCCGCCCCAATGCAAGTCTATGGGAGGGGGCGTGACATCACGAGGGGGTGGGGCTATGACATCACGAGTTTCCGGCGCCGGCTCCAGTGTTCGGAACAGTTTATTCCAAACGATGAGCAGCGGAGTACCCCTTTAACCCCTAAAGGACATGCACCATAAATGTACGGCGCTGCATAGTGTCACTTTTACGGCACGGCTGTGATGCTAGAGCAGGAGATGCGCTCACTTCATTCCCGGTAGCTGTCTGTCAGCCGCGGACCCGCTGGTAATGGCGGACATCAGCGATCGTGCTGATGTCTGCCATTAACCCCTCAGATGCCGTGATCAAAACAGATCACAGCATCTGTGGCAGTGCGGCACTAATAATAGCTGATCTGATCGCCCGCGGCACTGCCGCAGGGATCAAATCAGCCAAGATGGCGGACGGAGGTCACATCACCTGCCTCCGTCCGTCCCCCAGGGTCTTCTGCACTGATCTGCCTTCCAGCAGACCAGAGCTGAAGATCGCCGATAATACTGATCAGTGCTATGCCCTATGTATAGCACTGAACAGTATTACCAATCTAATGATTGCTATAAATGGTCCCCTATGGGGACTAAAAAAAGTGTAAAATAAATGTAAAAAAAAGTTTTAAGAAAAGTTAAAAAAAATTTAGAAAAAGCCCCTCCCCAATAAAGTTATAAATCACCCCTTTTCCCCATATTAATAGAAAAAAAGCATAAAAAAGATAAATAATAAACATATTTGGTATCGTTGCATGAGTAAATGTCCGAACTATAAAAATATAATGTTAATGATCCTATTCGGTGAACGGCGTAAATGTAAAAAAAAATAAAAAGTCAACAATTTCTGCTTTTTCGACATATCAAATTGTAATTTTTTTTTATAAAAAGCGATCAAAAAGTCACATATACACATATGTGGTACCAAAATAAACTACAGATCATGGCGCAAAAAATGATCCCTCACAACTCCCTGAATAGGGAAAAATAAGAAAGTTACAGGTGGTCAAAATAGGGCAATTTTAAATATACTGATTTTGTAAAAAAAAAATTGAGATTTTTTTTTAACAGCAGTACAATAATAGAAATGTATGTAACCACGGGTATCATTTTAATCGTATTGACCCATAGAATAAAGAAAACATGTAATTTTTACCGCAAAGTGTACAGCGCGAAAAACTAAACTCCCCCAAACTTGCTAAATTATGATTTTCGCTTAAATTTCATTACTCAAAATAGAATTTTTTGGGTTTACCATACATTTTAGGGTAAAATGAGTGATCTTATTACAAAGTACATCTGGTCACGCAAAAAACAAGCCCTCTTCTGGGTCTGGGAATGGAAATATACTGTAAAAGAGTTATGAATTTTAGAAGGCGAGGAGGAAAAAACGAAAACGCTAAAATAAAATTGGCTCTGTCCTTAAGGTCAAAATGGGCTGTGTCCTTAAGGGGTTAAGGACACAGCCCATTTGGCCTTTAGGACACAAACAATTTCATTTTTGCATTTTCATTTTTTCCTCCTCGCCTTCTAAGAGCCATAACTTTTTCATCCACAGAACCATAAAGTTAGATTTTTGCGTGACCAATTTTACTTTGTAATTACATCACTTATTTTACCATAAAAAGTATGGTGAAAGCAAAAATATATTGCTGGGAGTTGTAGTTTTGCAACAGTTGGAGGCGATCTGGTTGGGAAATATTGTACTGAGCTGTCTGCTTCCATCACTATTCACTGCATATGCCAACATGAGGTAAACAGCTGATCAGCAGGGGTACCAGATATTGTTCCCCATCACCCACAACATTGATGGCTTATGGTAAAAATAGGCCATCAAATAAAAATAAAAAAAGCCCTCTTCATAAAAAAAAATTAAAAATTAAAATAAAAACTACTGGATATACTCGAGAATAAGCCGAGTTTTTCAGCACGATTTTTCGTGCTGAAAACGCCCCCCTCGGCTTATACTCGAGTGAACTCTCCGCCAGTCAATCTCTTGTCAGTGGTCTTCAACCACTTTGAAACCTCTGGAGGTCCGCAGGTTGAAGACCACTGCGGCCTTCGTCATCATACAGTCCCCACCCCTTCCCCCTTTTGTTTTGTACTCACCTCCCCTCGGCAGGAAGTTGGGGTGAGCTGGTCCGGGCCATCTATGCTGCAGGGACCGTCCGGTGGGAATGGCTAGTCGTTGCAAGCTGTCCCTCTTCACCGGGAGGCCTTCTTCTCTGCTCCGGGCCGGCCCCGGCCTAGTGACGTTGCCTTGACGACAACGCACAGGGACGTTGCACATGAACGTGCGTCGTCGTCAAGGCAACGTCACGTCAAGGCAAGCGCGGAGAAGAGGGCCCGAAGTGCGGAGAAGAAGCCCCCCCGGTGAAAATGGACAGCCCGCAACGACTATCCCTCCCCACTGTCCCTGCAGCATAGATGGCCAGGACCAGCTCACCCTAACTTCCCACCGAGGGGAGGTGAGTACATAACAAAAGGGGGAAGGGGGCTGGATGATGATGAAGGCCGCAGTGGTCTTCAACCTGCGGACCTCCAGAGGTTTCAAAACTACAACTCCCAGCATGCCTGGATAGCCGATGGCTGGGAGTTGTAGTTTTGCAACATCTGGAGGTCCGCAGGTTGAAGACCACTGATGAAGGGATTGACAGGCGGTGATGATGAAGAGAGGGGGGGGGGGAATGACGGGGGTCTGGATGATGACAGGGGGGGATGATGTATTTCCCGCCCTAGGCTTATAGTCGAGTCAATAACTTTTCCTGGGTTTTTGGGGTGAAATTAGGGGCCTCGGCTTATATTCGGGTCGGCATATACTCGAGTATATACGGGATCTGTGCTGAAACAAGGATTCTTACCTTCCATACTGGCTCCCCGGCAGTGCTCTTCACAAGTGGAACATTAAAATTCAGCATACGCTTTAAGGCAACTTCAAAAACAAAAGACACAAATTTTTACTTTTTTAAAATGTATTTATTTATTTTTGCAAAACTATTAATTCATTAATAATTAATATAAATATAAATTCATAAGCAAATGCAAAAAGGAAAAGGTTTTAGTTTACATTCCTTTGCAGACAAGACTATAGGCTTTACTGTATCGCAAGGACATACAGCTTAATCGCTTTACAAATGGGAGAAATTAAGCTACAGAGGAGCAGCAGCTGGGAATTTTATCCCAACATGAAGGGGGTATTCCGACCTTAGACATCTTATTCCCTATCCAATGGATAGGGGATAAGATGTCTGATCGTAGGGGCCCCATCGCTGGGACCCCGCCATCTCTGGGGGCGTGACGTTATGGCAAGAGGAGCATTGCCGTGACATCACGTCTAGGAATGCTGGGGCCTGCACGGAGATCGCAGGGGTCCCAGCGGCGGCCCCTGCAATCAGACATCTTATCCTCTATCCTTTGGATTAGGGATGTCCCGATACCATTTTTTTAATACCGAGTACGAGTACCGATACTTTAATTCTGGTACTCGCCGATACCAAGTACTAATTTTAAAGGGAATCTGACACCAGGGTGACCCGGTTTCTGGCGCTGCTTACCGTATGATATGTGGGTTCCTTGTTGTGTACAATCGAGGCGGCTGCTGTAGAATGAGCCCAGATTTCTCTCTTTTCCATTGGGTAGAACAGGGAATTTGCATTGGCGGCGAGACCTATGTCTCCGGAGTGATTGGGCTGATGACCACATGGTGAGCGGCGGTAGAAACCGGGTCACCTGCACTATCTACCTATAAATTCAAGTTAGTGCAGGTGACTCTGCTGTAAGATTGTCTTTAATAGTAGGTAGTATCCCCTTGTAGGTAGTATAGATAGTTGCAGACATTAGTAGCAGCCCCACCCTTGTAGACCGCAGCCCCCCCTTGTAGACAGGGCCCCCCTTGTAGACAGCACCGCCTCTTGTCCCCTCTGTAGACAGCGCCCCCCGTGTCCCCCTTGTAGACAACAGCCCCCCCCCCCCTTGTAGACAGCACCCCCTCTTGCCCCCCTTGTAGACAACAGGCCCCCCCCCCTTGTAGACAGCGCCCCCCGTGTTCCACTTGTAGACAGCGGGCCCCCCCTCCTTGTAGACAGGGAGCAGTGTCCCCCCTTGTAGGGAGCAGGCCAGCCCCTTATAGACAGCAGGCCACCCCCCCTTATAGACAGCAGCCCCCCTTATATAGACAGCAGCCCCCCACTTAGACATCAGTCCCCCCTTATATAGACAGCAGCCCCCCCTATAGACAGCAGCCCCCCCCTTATAGACAGCAGCCCCCCCCCCCCTATAGACAGCCCCCCCCTTATAGACAGCCCCCCCTTATAGACAGCAGCCCCCACCTTATAGACAGCAGCCCCCCCCCTTATAGACAGCATCCCCCCCCCCCTTATAGACAGCACCCCCCCCCCCCCCTTATATAGACAGCACTCACCTGCGGCTGTCCTTGGGTGTTGTTGCTCCGCTGTCCCGTTCTCCCGATCGCATCATTGCGTCCTACGGAGGAGCATGTGACATACACGTCACTCTGCTTCCTCCGTAGCGTTACGCTGGCCGCAGGGGAGGAGGAGTGATGTGTGTGTCACATGCTCCTCCATGGAACACTATGATGCGGATGGGAGAACGGGACAGCGCCGCACAGCACCAGGTATCGGACATGGTGTCGGGAACATTAAACGAGTCCCCGATACCATGCAAATGCCGAGTATCGGCCCCGATACCGATACTAGTATCGGTATAGGGACATCCCTACTTTGGATAGGGGATAAGATGTCTAAGGCCGGAATACCCCTTTAACTGCGGTCAATATTGGGGATAAAGGCTGCTGGTCTGGACATTTCAACATTTCAACAGCTTCTTTCCCCATCTCCATTCACAGACCAGACATTCTGTATTTTCTGCTGGATATATAAGCCAAGAAAGGGGTGAAGAGACTATTTCCATATATTATCAAATCTTCCTTTCAAAGGTAAACCAGCTTAAAAGCCCCCGCAGCCAACCGGTGAATTTTCTACAATGTGTACGGGGGCCTTTCAATGAGATGATCAGAACAGAAGGGTCGGCCATGTTGGATTTCAACTGCTTGACCCTTTTGTTTTCCTGGAGATTCCTTCTCCTTTTCCAGAACACATCAATGCTCAACCAGGCAGAAGGTTTATGTGTATGAGGAGATTGGAAAAATTGACTGTCAGACTGATAAAATGGCTACGTATGTATGGGCACTAGAGATGAGCGAACTTACAGTAAATTTGATTCGTCACGAACTTCTCGGCTCGGCAGTTGATGACTTTTCCTGCATAAATTAGTTCAGCTTTCAGGTGCTTCCGTGGGCTTGAAAAATGTGGATACAGTCCTAGGAGACTCTTTCCTAGGACTGTATCCAGCTTTTCCAGCCCACCGGAGCACCTGAAAGCTGAACTAATTTATACAGGAGAAGTCAGCAACTGCCGAGCCGAGAAGTTCGTGACGAATCGAATTTACTGTAAGTTCGCTCATCTCTAATGGGCACCTTTATTTAACCCTAATATGTCACACTTTTGACAAACACAAAATAAAAAGTGAATTATAAAATAAAACTTAGTTTTATACCCCATACACACTGCGCACATTTAAAAAATGACCCCCAGCACTTTAGAATCATGGACGACTTCATGCTACTCTGTGTAAAAAGGCTACAAGTCTGAGTTTGAAGTTATTAAGTAGCGTGAAAAATCCTTCCTGGTTCCCTGTGTGTAAGGTTATGTTCACATGACATTTTTCCATATGGATTTGTACAGCTGCAGTAAATATGAAATAACCGTGCAGCGACCTCCAATTTCTGTCACAATGGAGGGTCCAATAGAGGGACAGCCCTTATTGTGTAGGGCTTTTACTCTCCTGGGCCCTCCATCCTGACAGGGCAGCCCCAGAGGGGCACAGTATAAGTTTTGCTCCTCTACTGGACCTTTTTTTACTGACAGGTGACAACACTAGAGGGGCCAAGGGGGGATCATATAAGAGCTGTTCCTCTGCTAGACCCTTCATCCTGACAGGTGACAGCACTAGAAAGCCCAAAGGGGCATTGTATAAGGGTTGGTCTTCTGTTGGTCCCTTCATCCTTAGGGTGCGTTCACACTGCGGATATCTCGCTGAATCTCCGCTTGCGGAATTCAGCAAGTGGAGATGCAGCCTGGCAGCCGCTGTCGGTGGTAGTACTGCGGGGCACTGCACCATTGACGGCTAAGCAGTGCTCGCGCAATTACGCTCAAAGTATTAACATGTTCGGAATTGTCCGCCGCTGAAATTGCTCAGTGTGAACGGGTCTCACGGAAGACCCATTCACACTGATGTCAAAGTTCACCGTGCTGAATTCCACGGGAATTACGTAGTGTGAACGCACCCTTACACGTGACAGCCCTAAAGGGCGGCAGGGGCATTTCATAAGAGCTGTTTCTCTGCTGGGCCCTCCATTCTGACAGGCGACAGCCCTAGAGGGGCCACAGGGGCATTGTATAAGGGATGTTCGTTCCTCTTCTGGGCCCTTCATCCTAAAAAGTGACAGCACTAGAGGGGTTACAGTATAAGGGCTGTTCCTCTGTGGGGCCCTCCATCCTGAAAGGCGAAAGCCCTAGAGGGGCCACAGGTGCATTGTATAAGGGTTGTTCCTCTGCTGGACGCCCCCAACCTGACAGGTGACAGTCCTACAGGGACCACAAGGTCATTGTATAAGGACTGTTCCTCTGTGGGGCCCTCCATCCTGAAAGGTGAAAGCCCTAGAGGGGCCACAGGTGCATTGTATAAGGACTGTTCCTCTGCTGGACCCCCCCCCCCATCCTGACAGGTGACAGTCCTAGAGGGGCCACAGGGTATTGTATAAGGGCTGTTCGTTCCTCTGTGGGGCCCTCTATCCTGACAGGTGATAGCCCTAGAGGGGCCACAGGGTATTGTATAAGGGCTGTTCGTTCCTCTGTGGGGCCCTCTATCCTGACAGGTGATAGCCCTAGAGGGGCCACAGGGTATTGTATAAGGGCTGTTCGTTCCTCTGTGGGGCCCTCTATCCTGACAGAGGGGCATTGTATATGGGCTGTTCCTCTGTGGGGCCCTCCATCCTGACAGAGGGGCATTGTATATGGGCTGTTCCTCTGTGGGGCCCTCTATCCTGACAGAGGGGCATTGTATATGGGCTGTTCCTCTGTGGGGCCCTCTATCCTGACAGAGGGGCATTGTATATGGGCTGTTCCTCTATGGGGCCCTCCATCCTGACAGAGGGGCATTGTATATGGGCTGTTCCTCTGTGGGGCCCTCCATCCTGACAGAGGGGCATTGTATATGGGCTGTTCCTCTGTGGGGCCCTCCATCCTGACAGAGGGGCATTGTATATGGGCTGTTCCTCTGTGGGGCCCTCCATCCTGACAGAGGGGCATTGTATATGGGCTGTTCCTCTGTGGGGCCCTCTATCCTGCCAGAGGGGCATTGTATATGGGCTGTTCCTCTGTGGGGCCCTCTATCCTGACAGAGGGGCATTGTATATGGGCTGTTCCTCTGTGGGGCCCTCTATCCTGACAGAGGGGCATTGTATATGGGCTGTCCTCTGTGGGGCCCTCCATCCTGACAGAGGGGCATTGTATATGGGCTGTCCTCTGTGGGGCCCTCCATCCTGACAGAGGGGCATTGTATATGGGCTGTTCCTCTGTGGGGCCCTCCATCCTGACAGAGGGGCATTGTATATGGGCTGTTCCTCTGTGGGGCCCTCCATCCTGACAGAGGGGCATTGTATATGGGCTGTTCCTCTGTGGGGCCCTCCATCCTGACAGAGGGGCATTGTATATGGGATGTTCCTCTGTGGGGCCCTCCATCCTGACAGAGGGGCATTGTATAAGGGCTGTTCGTTCCTCTGTGGGGCCTCTATCCTGACAGAGGGGCATTGTATATGGGCTGTTCCTCTGTGGGGCCCTCTATCCTGACAGAGGGGCATTGTATATGGGCTGTTCCTCTGTGGGGCCCTCTATCCTGACAGAGGGGCATTGTATATGGGCTGTTCCTCTGTGGGGCCCTCTACCCTGACAGAGGGGCATTGTATATGGGCTGTTCCTCTGTGGGGCCCTCTATCCTGACAGAGGGGCATTGTATATGGGCTGTTCCTCTGTGGGGCCCTCTATCCTGACAGAGGGGCATTGTATATGGGCTGTTCCTCTGTGGGGCCCTCTATCCTGACAGAGGGGCATTGTATATGGGCTGTTCCTCTGTGGGGCCCTCCATCCTGACAGAGGGGCATTGTATATGGGATGTTCCTCTGTGGGGCCCTCTATCCTGACATTGTATATGGGCTGTTCCTCTGTGGGGCCCTCTATCCTGACAGAGGGGCATTGTATATGGGATGTTCCTCTGTGGGGCCCTCTATCCTGACAGAGGGGCATTGTATATGGGCTGTTCCTCTGTGGGGCCCTCTATCCTGACAGAGGGGCATTGTATATGGGCTGTTCCTCTGTGGGGCCCTCTATCCTGACAGAGGGGCATTGTATATGGGCTGTTCCTCTGTGGGGCCCTCCATCCTGACAGAGGGGCATTGTATATGGGCTGTTCTTCTGTGGGGCCCTCCATCCTGACAGAGGGGCATTGTATATGGGCTGTTCCTCTGTGGGGCCCTCTATCCTGACAGAGGGGCATTGTATATGGGCTGTTCCTCTGTGGGGCCCTCCATCCTGACAGAGGGGCATTGTATATGGGCTGTTCTTCTGTGGGGCCCTCCATCCTGACAGAGGGGCATTGTATATGGGATGTTCCTCTGTGGGGCCCTCTATCCTGACAGAGGGGCATTGTATATGGGCTGTTCCTCTGTGGGGCCCTCTATCCTGACAGAGGGGCATTGTATATGGGCTGTTCCTCTGTGGGGCCCTCTATCCTGACAGAGGGGCATTGTATATGGGCTGTTCCTCTGTGGGGCCCTCTATCCTGACAGAGGGGCATTGTATATGGGCTGTTCCTCTGTGGGGCCCTCCATCCTGACAGAGGGGCATTGTATATGGGCTGTTCCTCTGTGGGGCCCTCCATCCTGACAGAGGGGCATTGTATATGGGCTGTTCCTCTGTGGGGCCCTCTATCCTGACAGAGGGGCATTGTATATGGGATGTCCCTCTGTGGGGCCCTCCATCCTGACAGAGGGGCATTGTATATGGGATGTCCCTCTGTGGGGCCCTCTATCCTGACAGAGGGGCATTGTATATGGGCTGTTCCTCTGTGGGGCCCTCCATCCTGACAGAGGGGCATTGTATATGGGCTGTTCCTCTGTGGGGCCCTCCATCCTGACAGAGGGGCATTGTATATGGGCTGTTCCTCTGTGGGGCCCTCTATCCTGACAGAGGGGCATTGTATATGGGCTGTTCCTCTGTGGGGCCCTCCATCCTGACAGAGGGGCATTGTATATGGGCTGTTCCTCTGTGGGGCCCTCTATCCTGACAGAGAGGCATTGTATATGGGCTGTTCCTCTGTGGGGCCCTCTATCCTGACAGAGGGGCATTGTATATGGGATGTTCCTCTGTGGGGCCCTCTATCCTGACAGAGGGGCATTGTATATGGGCTGTTCTTCTGTGGGGCCCTCTATCCTGACAGAGGGGCATTGTATATGGGCTGTTCCTCTGTGGGGCCCTCTATCCTGCCAGAGGGGCATTGTATATGGGCTGTTCCTCTGTGGGGCCCTCCATCCTGACAGAGGGGCATTGTATATGGGCTGTTCCTCTGTGGGGCCCTCCATCCTGACAGAGGGGCATTGTATATGGGCTGTTCCTCTGTGGGGCCCTCTATCCTGACAGAGGGGCATTGTATATGGGCTGTTCCTCTGTGGGGCCCTCTATCCTGACAGAGGGGCATTGTATTGTATATGGGCTGTTCCTCTGTGGGGCCCTCCATCCTGACAGAGGGGCATTGTATTGTATATGGGCTGTTCCTCTGTGGGGCCCTCTATCCTGACAGAGGGGCATTGTATATGGGCTGTTCCTCTGTGGGGCCCTCTATCCTGACAGAGGGGCATTGTATATGGGCTGTTCTTCTGTGGGGCCCTCCATCCTGCAGAGGGGCATTGTATATGGGCTGTTCCTCTGTGGGGCCCTCCATCCTGACAGAGGGGCATTGTATATGGGCTGTTCCTCTGTGGGGCCCTCTATCCTGACAGAGGGGCATTGTATATGGGCTGTTCCTCTGTGGGGCCCTCCATCCTGACAGAGGGGCATTGTATTGTATATGGGCTGTTCCTCTGTGGGGCCCTCTATCCTGACAGAGGGGCATTGTATATGGGCTGTTCCTCTGTGGGGCCCTCTATCCTGACAGAGGGGCATTGTATATGGGCTGTTCCTCTGTGGGGCCCTCCATCCTGACAGAGGGGCATTGTATATGGGCTGTTCCTCTGTGGGGCCCTCCATCCTGACAGAGGGGCATTGTATATGGGCTGTTCTTCTGTGGGGCCCTCCATCCTGCAGAGGGGCATTGTATATGGGCTGTTCCTCTGTGGGGCCCTCCATCCTGACAGAGGGGCATTGTATATGGGCTGTTCCTCTGTGGGGCCCTCTATCCTGACAGAGGGGCATTGTATATGGGCTGTTCCTCTGTGGGGCCCTCTATCCTGACAGAGGGGCATTGTATATGGGCTGTTCCTCTGTGGGGCCCTCTATCCTGACAGAGGGGCATTGTATATGGGCTGTTCCTCTGTGGGGCCCTCTATCCTGACAGAGGGGCATTGTATATGGGCTGTTCCTCTGTGGGGCCCTCCATCCTGACAGAGGGGCATTGTATTGTATATGGGCTGTTCCTCTGTGGGGCCCTCTATCCTGACAGAGGGGCATTGTATATGGGCTGTTCCTCTGTGGGGCCCTCTATCCTGACAGAGGGGCATTGTATATGGGCTGTTCCTCTGTGGGGCCCTCCATCCTGACAGAGGGGCATTGTATATGGGCTGTTGCTATCAGTGATGTGGATGAGAGGAACAGAAGACTCAAAAGGCTACGTGACTATGAGCGCCCTCCTGTCACTGTACACACAGCTGACTACCTGACACACTGACTGGCTGTCATAGTGGCGCCCCCTGTGGTGACACAGCTCCACACCGACAACCCCTCCATTCATTCATCCCGTCACCGCTGACAGCCTCTCTGCCTGGAGTATACCGCCCTATAAAACAAACTTATTTCACCCGGTTCTCACCCGTCTGTTTTTCCCGGATAGAGGCCGCCATCTTAGTCCCTTCGACTCCGCCTCTCCGTCGTGACGTCACCAACGGTGACGTGGCGGGCCGAAAGCTCCGCGTAATGTCAGCTGCGTCTCCATAACAACTGGTTCGAAACTGGAACTGACTCCGCTCTTCGCCATTGGCTGAGCAGAGATTACGTGTACGCTTCACGTCAGAACGGCCAAAGGGAAGTGCGTTCCAGGGTGGAGTGTCATAAAGGAAGTGTCCGTCGTTTTAAGTATTCCTCCCTAAGAGCTGGAAACAGAGTATGATGCAGAAAATATTGAGTCAGTATTTACTATAAGCAGGGAATGTTATCAATGGGTTGTGACTAAATACTGTAGCTCAGTGTTTTCCAACCAGGGTTCCTCGAGCTGCTGCAAAACTACAACTCCCAGCATGCCTGGACAGCCTTTGGTTGGCCGAGCATGCTGGGAGTTGTAGTTTTGCAACAGCTGAAGGCACATATAGGTACTTAAAGAGTACCTGTCACCAGACTAAACTTTTAATATATTGTTCCTTATGTAATTATAAGACACTTTGCTATTTACTTGCTGTTAAAATTATCAACCTTTTATTTTTATGTTTTTAATGTGATTGGAAAAAATGGCCACTAGGTGGCTCTGTTTTGTTCCCTGCCGCAAGTCAAACAGTTAGTTTGGTCTCCTCCAGGCCTGGCAGGAGACCAAACTCAGGAAGTTCATGCGGGGCATGGTGAGGCACACTTGCAGACTTGAAAAAAACTGGGAACATTTTTTTAAGGGCAGGAGGGGTGTTAGGAGTAGTTAGGGAATATAATCTGAGTTAGTTTAGAAAATATGGTTTGATGACAGGTACTCTTTAACCCATTCACAACCTATGACATACAGTTAAGTCATGGGAAAGGTGAGGGAGTATGGCGCAAGCTCAGGAGCCGAGCCCTCTCCATAACGGGCGGGTGTCAGTTGCTATTTACAGCTGACACTCACTGGTATTGACAGACATCAGACTTTCATGTGATGCCGGTCTAAACAGTTCTGAGGTGTGCCAGTAGTGGTATTGTAATTACTGTGTGCAGACCTCATGGCACATCAACCCGAGTCCTTCTCTAGACTAGGCTGCCATGATAGAAACAGCCCACAATAGGCAGGCTGTACCAGTAAATTGCCGATTGCGTAGATCACTATGAATTGCATATTGGAATGATTGCGTACCCTAGGGGGGAAAAGAAGTAACTAGAAAAACAGTTTTCATTTTTTGTAAACATAACCCCCCCCCCATCCCCAGCCCCAATATAAATTTAAATCCCTCTTCCGTTTCCCCTCTGCTGCGGGCTGCACCGCCTCTTTCTACCTACGTCCCTCAGTTGATAGACAGGCCAGGCTTGCTTGCTTGCAGCAGCCCTGTGTAGCCCTGCTGACTGCGCACGCTACCTGTCAATCAACTGCGAGACATAGGTAGAAAGAGGCGGTGCGGCCCCGAGCAGAGCTGACTCTGCCTCCCCGACTGTCAGTCTGACTCCTGAGGGGATAATAAAGCTTCAGTGTGTAAGTATAAACTAGCCTAAGGTGCCACTAAAGGTATGCCTAGAATATGCTTGTGAAGCCCTAGTGCACGGTGTGTTCAGCTTCACAAGCATATTCTTGGTGACAGTTTTGCTTTAAATATTTATTTTCAGAGATCTAACCTATCAAGTTCAGGGAAGAAAAATCAGGGCACAAACTTTGCATTGTCAGCATTCAGCCTCTCAATATAGAATCTACGTAAGAAGATCTGTCATGTGAACAAAAGCCGTAGTACAGTACTGTAATGTCCGTTCATTTGTTTTTGGATTTTTCTGTTTAGGTGTATATTCACACACTAGGATGTTCAGAGCTGTTTTCTATCCTTCCTAGGAAGGGAATGGTTAATGCTCTGAACGAATGAAAACTTGGGTGTGTCTATTTTAAGCCAGACTTCTCCTGCAATCAGGGCTGGTTATTGTGCAATATTCTGACTATGTCTGCTTGAGCACTTACCTTGTATTTATCTTGTCATTTTATCTGGGTTTTTAGCTGTGGTTATATAGCATGTTCCTTGTATTTTAGTCTGTGTTGCATTAGTGGTTTTAGGATTATGTTTGTTCGTTCTGCTCTGTCTGTGTTTACACTGTGTCTGAGTCTTGCTTGTTACCTGTGCTCTGTATGTTATATTCCTTTTTGGTATTCTGGATTCTATTCAGACTCATCCGGTTCTAGTCTAGTGTTTCATGTATTATATTTCCGTTTCCTACTGGGTCAGCATTTTGTCCACATGGGAGTGTGTCCACTGGCCAGTAGCCTATATGGCTTTATTATTAATGGCTACTCCTTTTGTGGAGTGGGGTGTCCAGTTTGTTTGTTCTGTGTCCCAGTGTGAACAGTGTCTTATGTTTCCTTATCAGTTTGCCTGTTTATATTCTGCCCTGTTAGTATTTGTATCCTGTTTGGTATATCTGGTTGTCTAGTAGTTTTCCGTTTCTGGCCTGTGACCGACTATGTTTATTATGTGTTTTTACGCCACTGCACTTTAGCGCAGGAAGGGATCGGTGCCCAGTTGTCGATCCATCATTTAGAATGGATGGGCAAGTAGGCAGGGAGAGTCTTTTTAGGGTCAGTTAGGGCTCAGTCTTCCTGTCCCCCATTCGGTCATGACAAGTACCTTGGCTCAAGGAAGGGGACTCAAGCATCTAAAGTTTCCTTAGACTATGTTCACATCAGCATTCCTTTCACCGATTCTGCTAAAATGAAGGGACTTTAGCTGAGAAAAAGCCCTGTATGGGTGGGTTCACACTATGTTTGTAGTGTACGGGTGCTGGATCCAGTTGGGAGGAGCAAAAACCGGCTGCTCCTGTGTCCCAGCCGGATCCGGCCAAACCCCATTCATTTCAATGAGTCAGCGTTTGACTCCGGTCGACTCATTGAAATGAATGGGGTTCGGGCCGGATCTGGCTGGGATATCGGTGCGCCGGTTTTCGCTCCTCCCAACCGGATCTGTCACCCGTACACAGTGTGAACCCACCCTATGTCAGTTTTTTTTCTTCGCTAAAGCTTGCAAAATAATGGATATGTAACAGAAATCCCGACTTACCTCCCTGAAAGTGAATGGACCTGGCAGGTTCCATTGTTGTCAGTTATAACACCCTTCCTCCCAGCCCTGTGTTTCAACTGTTGTATTGAAGCTCAACAATGCTAATGTGAACCCAGCCCTAGCCTGGTAGATGTAATTCTGATTATGTTCTACAAACTTCCTCCACCTTTTCCAATTTTGCACATTCAACCTATGCTACAGCGGCCTCAGGGGAAGAAGCAGACAGTGTTCCACTTTATACCATATACAGAGCATCTTCCTAAACCTCTGGAGACACCTAGAGAGTCTTATGTGTTGCAGCTGCTAATAACCCACCCGCTAATAACCCACCCGCTCTAGCTACCTTAACCCCTCGGGTACTCCCAAGGATGTTTAAGAAACCTAAATTTACTCATATTTTGACTTCCCTGAGACTGGAGGGAGAAACTAAGTTCCTTAACAATAATATACATATTGTTTTGTATTTCTAATGCAAGACATGACTGGCCTCAATCTTCAGGAATTTGGGAGTGGAATGACCATATCATGACCTGAGTCTCTGCTGGTGAGATGGGAGAACCAGCCCAGAGTACAAGCTTCATAATGGAGTTACAATGTTTGAACAAGTCCTCATACTTTGTAAGAGAATATCACAATTGTAAGAGTGTATTACAGACCAGAGCTTACTCCATATAAGCAACTACAAGGTCCGGTGTGGTTTTAATCAATGTTTCCCTTCAGTGTGCCTCCAGCTGTTGCAAAACTACAACTCTGTCAAAATCTAAAACTTTTTGTATGCTGCACATCTTGGCAAAACATTACCCTTTCTAATATACTTTGATTTCCTTTTTCATAGAAATCAATAAAATAAAAGAAATAATAAAAAGACCTCCTGTCCTATCAGACTGCATGAAAACAGAGAGGGAAGTGTTACAGAGCAGCCTGCAGTGATTGGATAAGGAGACCCAGCGCAGCAGACTCAGAGATTCAAGTACAAACATGAAGTTTAAAAAAGCTGCCACTAGGTGTCTCCCTACTTGTCCAGAGCACATTTACTTTCACACGTGTATTTTCTGCTGCAAATGTTCTTTACTAGACTTTGCTGCCCACTAACTTTAAGTGGTAGCAAAACCTGCTAAGCAAATCTCCAGCAGCAAATACGCAGGTATGAACGTACCCTTAATCACTTATGGAGTACCCTTAGTGCACCATATAACATAAAGTGCTTTGTTTTATGGTGTAATAAATCTTCAGCTCTGATTTGAACACCAAAACCTTGGAGTTGTGCTGTTACTTTCTTTGTCGTTCTGTACTGTGTATAGCTGTATCTACCTCTATATGGTCCTGTATATAATCACTTAAAGGGTAGCTCCCACCATCACTTTTTTTCTTTTCTGTCCCTGCCTATTACCCATCTATCCCTAACCCCCTCCCTGCCTTTAATTTTTTTTTTTTACATATTAAAAATGCTTTTTTGTCTGCCTGGTAGTGTGCTCACTACCAGGCAGACTTCCCCAGCAGGCACCACGTCACTGATACCTGCTGGGGCTGGCACTTCCGCCCGTAGTTCACCTATACAGGGTGTCTCCAGCTTTTTCCCCACTGCAACTCCCAGCTTGCCCTGACATCTATTGGCTGTCAGGGCATGCTGGGAGTTGTAGTGGGGAAACAACTGGAGGCACCCTGTATAGGTGAACACCGGAGCACATCACGCGCCGCGCAGGCCGCCGTGCAGCCCGCAAACCCCCCCGCCCCCGGCCCGTCGCGCCACTCAACTCACTCCCCCTCCCTCTTAGTTCACCCAGAGTACCCCCTCCACAGCGCGCAGCCCGCAACCCCCCCCCCCCCCCCCCCCCCGGCGCTCCGCTCAACCCACTCCCCCTCAGTTCACCTATACAGTGTCCCTCCAGGCTTCCCCACTAAAACTCCCAGGGCATGCTGGGAGTTGTAGTGGGGGAACTGGAGGCATACTGTATAAGTGAACAGTATACATAATACAGTGAACATAATACTTTACCTTGTCCCCGAGCCTGCGCGCGTCTTCTTCCTTCAAAGCGCTCGCTCCCGCCTGTCTGATTGACAGGCGGGAGCGAGCACAGGAGTGATTGAATTTCGACTCGTTGCCAGGCTTCAACGAGTCGAAATTCAGTGGTGACGTCACTGCTGAATGCATTCGGCCACTAGGAGGGCGACCCCTAGTGGCCGAATTTAAAAGTGATTTTAAACTGTTTTAAAATCACTTTTTTTTATTAAAGTATATTAGAGATATGTTGTAGTACTGAAGTACTACAACATATCAATTTTTTGTTTTCATGACAGTGCCCATTTAAATGGTGTACAGATCCTATGTAAAACTGGTATCAACCTCTATATGGTCCAGTATATAATCACTTATATGGTATACAAAGCCTGTGTACATCTGGTATATACCTCTATATGGTCCTGTATATAATCACTTATATGGTATACAGATCCTGTATACAGCTGGTATCTACCACCTATATGGTCCTGTATATAATCACTTATATGTGTACAGATCCTGTGTAAAGCTGGTATCAACCTCTATATAGTCCAGTATATAATCACTTACATGGTTTACAGATCCTGTGTACAGCTGGTATCTACCTCTGTATGGTGAATGTATTTGGGAATATGGTCTTTTGTATAGCTTATTTTCATTTGTTTGGAGATGCTGACAAGTTTTTTCTTGTACTGGTATTATTGGTAATATTGGTCTGAGTTTTGGTTAGATATGGTCACTAACAGTATGGTGATAATATCTATGGTGATAATATTTCTCCTTGTATACTGGTATACTATGCGCGATTGGGCTTGGGCTATGGGCTCTAGCCCCCAGTCTTTTGCTGACCTAGCAACGCTCCTGCCTCTGTCCATGTCGGGAACTGTCCACAGCAGGAGAGGTTTGCTATGGGGATTTGCTCCTGCTCTTGTCAGTTCCTGACATGGACAGAGGTGTCAGCAGAGAGCACTGTGGTCAGACAGAAAAGAACTCCAAAAAGAACTTCCTCTGTCGTATACAGCAGCTGATAAGTACTGGAAGTTTTAAGCTTTTGGAATAGAAGTAATTTACAAATCTGTTTACCTTTCTGGCACCATTTTATATATATATATATATATATATATATATATATATATATATATATAAATGCATTCCACAAGAGTACCCCTTTAAATTTCAGGATCGGAGCCCCGCTCCACTCCTAACAGTATCAGCGGGTGTCCAGCAATACATGATTACCGCCGCAGATCACTGCCTGCACAGCTGCTGCGCTGTGATCAAGAGTGAACACAAATGCATCTATTTGCAAGAAGGGATTAAAAATCAAGATACTGAATGAAAACTTTAAAAACATTCAAGAAAGAAAACCAAAATGATACTTCATGATTCCAAGAACAGTGACTTCATATAAACTGGAGCTTCTTGGCGCATTATCAAAACTTCTTATAACCTGCACAGGATTGTCTTCTCTTCTGTATCTCCCCATGTCCTGCTATGTTCTGATCTGCTCTGCTATTGGTCGATTTGAATCAGCTGATGACCAACTGTCACTCTCTGCTGACAGTTTGTTATTCAGGATCAGCTCTTATAAGAGGCGACTCTGTATCTGATCCGCCTGTCCAAGAAGAAACCCTTTGATGTAAGAAATCACTACATATACAGATAAATGTCATTTATTCTACTCTTCCATCACTAGAAATGTTCATGTATCTTCTATACAGCGTCATCTTTATGTGTAATATCAAAATAATTCCCAGAGGAAAACATTAGGGGGGCGCAGGATTTAAAGCGGGTAAGGAGAGAGCAGACATTTAGGGTTCACCGAGGGCAAATCTAATGTGTATGTGTCATAAATCTATGAATAAGACTTGAACTTCTGTATAAACTCTGTTCAAATGTTCACCGGGTGGTAGATTTTAATATCAGGATAATCTAGGCCAGTGTTTACCAACCAGTGTGCCTCCAGCTGTTGCAAAAATACAACTCCAAGCATGCCCAGGACAAATGTAGTTTAGCAACAGCTGGACAGCCACAGGTTGGGGGACACTGGTTTAGAATCTGCCATGTCCTCTTATTAAAGATGACAAATCACCATTAAAGGGGTACTCCACCCCTAGACATCTTATCCCCTATCCAAAGGATAGGGGATAAGATGTCTGATCGCAGGGGTCCCGCCGCTGGGGACCCCCGCAATATAGCATGCGGCACCCACCTGTTTCTGCTCCGGAAGTGCTGGAGGGTCTGGGTCCCGACCATCGGAACGGAAGTCTGTGACGTCACAACTCCACCCCGGGTGATGTCACGCCCCGTCCCCTCAATTCAAGTCTATGGGAGGGGGCGTGACGGCCATGGTGTATCTTAGCCTGTAAAATATAGTGCTACTTAGCTGGTTTACCTCAATAAATAAGGATATATATATATATATATATATATATATATATATATATATATATTGTTTTTTACATAACTTTTTTTTTATTTTTTTTTACAATAGATTTTTTATCC
Source organism: Hyla sarda (assembly GCF_029499605.1). NCBI lineage: Eukaryota > Metazoa > Chordata > Amphibia > Anura > Hylidae > Hyla > Hyla sarda. The sequence continues at coordinate 28,048,169 of NC_079199.1, read as the reverse complement.
TTGAGATTCTTCACAAAAAATCTGCCGGCCATGTCCAGCTCCAAGCACGTGATGCAGCCACCTGACAGGACTGGACACCATGAAGAGGATTACAACAACCTTCCTCTCCGAGTGCGGATTTCACGTGGGATTTTTACTATGCACCTAGGTGGACGCCAACCTACAGCCACCTCCGACTCCACTGAAGAGACACCAGCCGAGGATCAAGAACCAAAAGCACCGTGACTGCAGCCTTCTGGGAGTCTTCAAAATGCCAGTGACCGTGGAAGAGAAGACAACATAGATTACAACAGTCTTCCAATCTACACCAGGATCCAGCATGGCATCTACACATGGCATTCCAGTGGACAAAAGACGAATGACATCTGCAAGACCATTCAAGTGCAGAAACCACCTGAGAAGACCACCCAAACACCTGGTGATGGCAGGGCTGCTGTTCGGAGACTACCTTCATCTTCTGAGACAATACCATCGACTACAACAGTCTCCCTCTGCATGAGCGTATTCTGCATGGCGTTTATACGTGGCATTCTGGTGGACAGCAGGGAAAGAACATCTCCAAGTCCCTGCCGGCACAGAAACCACCCTGCGCATGTGCTCCTAAGAAGCCCACCCATACCCTGCTGATGGCAGAAGACCAAGAGTCGCTCAGAACTACGGCCCAGCACAGAAGATAGATTACAACAGTCTTCCTCTCTGTGAACGCATCCAGCATGGTGTCAACACCTGGAGGTCAGGTAAACACTACTAACCCGGGCTTGGAAATTTTATCAAAATTCTTATTTATTTTTATTTTTTTGTGGTTCGTATAATAGAGGCAGGAGGTAAGTAGATCACAACCAGGTCTGACTGGGTTCACTGTGCCTTCCGAGAAACGTATACATCAGCAACCTGTCAAAATGGGATGCTGACATATACAAGCACAACCAGGCACAGTCCCATTGACTTCATTAGTCCGAATATAGTCAGATAATGACCACGCTGGAATTACTCTCTGACTACATTTGGATCATTGAAGTCAGTAGGGGTTGTGCCTGTCCATGCCTGTATACACCGGTGTTTCATCTCAACAGGTCACCAATGTATACATGTCTCAGAAGACACAATTGAGATGTGAACCCAGCCTATCATCATCAGCCGTCTAGATCCTGGGTCCTCAAACCGATCGCCTTTTCCCGGGCCGAGAAGGAATTTTTCTCTAAAACACAAAATTGGCCAAATGTTTTTGCCTTCTTCTGTATCAATGGATTTAGTTTTAGGACCTCTATACCAATGTTTCCCTACCAGAATACCTCCAGCTGTTGCAAAACTACAACTCCCAGCATGCCTGAACAGCTAAAGGTTGTCCAGGGATGCTGGGAGTTGTAGTTCTGCAACAGCTGGAAGCACCTTGGTTGGGAAACACTCCTCTATACAGTCCCTTTCAGTACACACAACTATCCTAAATACACAGTCTATTAGGGTCTTATTTACACACAGAGCACATTGCTATTATTACCATGCCATGTACCTACACTGGACACATATACTCTTGTGTACCTATTTTGTTTAGTCACATGCTGTAGATTACATCCTGCTTCCATTGTTTTACATGCACTATTCATAGTACCAGCAGCTTTGATACAGGGTTTTCGGACCAATCGCCTTTTCCCGGGGTCAAGAAGGAATTTTTTTACCTGTAACACAAATTGGCTGAAAGTGTGCAGGTTTTTGGCCTTCGTTTGGATCAATGGCTTTACCTATAGGTACTGTATATTGTCATCTCCAGAGAAGACACCACATAACTATCCTGAGTCCTTGTTCTACACAGAGCACACTGCTAGTGATACCATGGCAGTAATCTATAGACACATGTGAACACGCACATACATTCACACATATAGGAGTAGTGTGGATTATTGTACTGGAGTGTTGATTATTATCCAGTGACTTTACCCCTCTCTATATATTGTATTATTATCGCTCATATAATCCTAAAATACCATCAGTCACTCCCAGTATTGATCCAGGGTTCTATAACCGATCGCCTTTTCCAGGGGTCAAGAAGGATACAAATTGGCACAATGTGTCCAGGTTTTTGCCATCTTTTGGATCAGCCATTTCATCTACTGGGACTTGATTTTAATAAATTATTTTTAAATGTATAATTGTCTCCTGTGTTTATTTCTATACATGTCATAGGGTTTATATTAAACTATCTGGTGTTTTATCATGGCTTACATGGAAGAAAGTTGAGGCTTTAAAAAAAAGTTATCAAGCAGTTGTTTATTTTTTTATATTTTCTGCCATGGGCTGCAACAAAATAATAAACTTTAACTTACCCCCCACCACTTACCCAATGCCGGCGATATCGGTCTCCTGTCTTTCGGGCTCCAGTCTTCCAAAGGACAGGAGATCGATATCAGCGGCATGGGGGGAGAGGTGGGAGGTAAGTTAAAGGCTATTACTTTGGTGTTGCAAAATGGGTGGGGGGGGGGGGGGGTGGAAATCACCCCTTTAAAGGGGTATTCCAGGCAAAACCTTTTTTTTTTTTATATATATATATATATATCAACTGGCTTTTTTAAATTACTTCTATTAAAAAATCTTAATTCTTCCAATAGTTATTAGCTTCTGAAGTTTTCTGTCTAACTGCTCAATGATGAGGTCACGTCCCGGGAGCTGTGCATGATGGGAGAATATCCCCATAGGAACTGCACAGCTCCCGGGACGTGAGTCATCATTGAGCAGTTAGACAGAAAACAACAACTCAACTTCAGAAGCTAATAACTATTGGAAGGATTAAGATTTTATAATCAAAGTAATTTACAAATCTGTTTAACTTTCCAGAGCCAGTTGATATATAAAAAAAAAGTTTTGGCCTGGAATACCCCTTTAAAATCAAAGGCTGGCTTACTTTATCTCTCATGTATAAGCCTTGAACATGTATTCAGGCTGAGAAACACCATTTAAACAGCAAAAAAATAATTTGTGCTGTAAATGTACAGTGCTGCAGCAAGTAACTTTGTGCACAGAGCCGTACATTTAAGGTGCAACTATGAAGCGAGCGCAGAAGCAGCGATCACTACATAGCCAGGGACCCATCTACTGTATAATGGCGGATATCAGCGATCACATTGATGCCAGCCATTAACCCTTCAGATGCCATGATCAGTACTGATAACAGCATGTGAAGTATCTGGGGGGCTCAGGGGGATACAATGGGATACTGCTGCGCGGTGCACACTATGGAATTTCCGCAGCAGATACCTCGATTTCAGAGTCCACAGAAAGAAGACATGTTTATTCTTTCTGCGGAATCTGCAGAGAAGGAAATAATTCTACAATGAGTAAGTAGTGTTGAGCGGCATAGGCCATATTCGAATTCGCGAATATTCGCGAATATATGGACGAATATTCGTCATATATTCGTTATATTCTCGTTTTATTTTCGCATACGTGAAGATTCGCGTATGCGAAAATTAACATATGTGAAAATTCGCATATATAAAATCAGCACACGCGAAAATTAGCATATTCGAATTTTCGCATATTTGAATTTTCGCATATTCGAATTTTCGCACGCCAGTCTCACACAGTAGTATTACAGCCTTCTTTACACCACACAAGCTGGAAGCAGAGAGGGGTGATCACTGTGATGTGTACTGTGAAGAAAAAAAAAAAAAAAAAAAAAAAAAAAAACGAATATTCGTAATTACGAATATATAGCGCTATATTCGCGGAATTCGCGAATTCGCGAATATGCGATATTCGCGAATAATATTCGAATTGCGAATATTCGCGAGCAACACTATGAGTAAGTAGAGTAATGAATAAGCTGCACCCACCCACTGTGTAGGGATGAAAGGTAGATGTTTACTTTGACGTCCCGTGAGAGAGAGGCAGGTTAGGATGTGGACGGAGACTGGAACAAAACATGTTTAACACCATCTAGCGCTTTGTCAAGCTGTACGTAGAAATAAATCTACCACTGTTCAAATCACTAGTCAGACCACACATGGAATACTGTGTACAGTACTGGGCACCAGTGTACAAGATATAGTGGAGCTGGAGAAGGTTCAAAGACGGACAACCAGAGTAATAAGGGGAATGGGAGGACTACAGTATACAAGGGGGCATGCTCTACGGCTAGAGGAAAGAAGGTTTCCACACCAGCACAGACAGGGTTCTTTACTTTAGGAGCAGTGAGACTGTGGAACTCTCTGCCAGAGGAGGTGGTCATGGTGAACTGAAATTTAAAAGGATTCATTTTTGAAGAGTAATACTATTACAGGTTGTGGATACTAGATCTATAGGGACAGAACTTTGATCCAGGGATTTATTCTGATGACATATTGGATTCTGGAAGAAATTTCTCCACCAATTATGGGGCAATTGGCATCAGCCTCATAAGGGGTTTTCTTTGCCTTCCTCTAGATCAACATAGTATCAAAACAATAGGGATATAGGTTAAACTTGATGGACTCTTGTCTTTTTTCAACTTTATCAAGTATGTTAGGCTATGTTAACATGACGAGTTCTACTATTCCACCCAAATTCCCTTCTGCAAAGCTTATTGCAGAATTTTGGAAACTTATGTTGAATTTCGGCAGAATTTCTGTTTGCTCAAAACACAGAATTCTGCAGAAATTAAAGCCCCATAGTGCTCAATAAGAATTCTGCAAAATTTAAAAGACATGATCAATGTTTTTGCAGAATCAGGAAACCAGAATTTCCACGACAGAAAGGGACAGCGGAATCACCATTCATTTCAATGTGTAATAAATTTTGCGCAATTTTCAAGCCCAATTTTTTTTATTTGAGAATTCTGCACGGAAATTCTGTATTGTGAACATGGCCTTAGGCTGCATTCACATCACATTTGGAGAATACAGCAGCTGCATCCGGCGGGAGAATTTGAAGACCTGCTGCTGCCGCATTCTTGCTGGACCATTGTTGTACCCCATTCATTTTTGGACCATATCAGTTTGTGTTGTGGGACTTAAATCGCCGCAGACCACAGTTTTCCATCCGGCAACTAATACAGTACAAAAATTGCCAGACCAGAGTCACAAGCGGACTCCCTCCAGCTCACTGAATTGAAAGGGGTACAGCCCGGGTCCAGTGGGGATACGGCAGCAGCTTGTTATCAAGATCTCCCAATTAATCCGGCTGCTGTATCCCTCAATTGCGATGTAAATGCAGCCTAACTATAATGATAATAACGCTTAAACATGGCCATAGGCTAAAAGCTTTGTTATTTCTACTCCTTTTTCTTTTAAAAACGTATTGGTATTCTATAGTTCTACTGTCGCTATCATTACTTCCTTTTGTACATGTACATGACAGTACACACATTACTTACATCTCCTCCATGCACAAATAAAAAAAAATGAAGCGGTTGTATTTTTGACAGTATCCGTAAACATTTTATTGCTTGGAATATTATTATGCAACATGGCTTAAAATTAAAACATATGGAAATGTTAAAAATACGCCAGCCCTACAAATACTGGCATGAAAGACTGGAGCTGGACGGGGGAAGATGAACCAAAAAAAAACCCGCTAAAACCATGTTAAAATCTGCCATAAAAAGGTGAAAAAGAACCACAGTGTCCAGTGACACACAGAAAGGCAATGCAAACAATGTGTAAGTGCTTGTCTGTGCAAAGCTGCTTAATACTGCCACTAGACACTTAGGGTTCGGAACCAGACATGTAAAGAAGTCGCTTGTGTCGGCACTTGAAGGAGCACCATCCTCTCCATAACCAGCCACCGGAGTGGCATAGTGCACATTCACATTAGAGAAGCTTTTTGGATCACAGTAAACAGTGTTATCTTCATTCAACAACTTTAAGTTGCCCACATTTCCAAAGTTCTGCCTCGAGGGCTTTCCTTAAGGTGCAGCGTCTTCCGAATACTTAATAATAATGTTCCAGGTGATGTCCGTGCATTACTAACATTGGAGCGGATGCTGGAAGCTGCTGTACCCTGCATGTAATTCCCAGAGTTCTCGGGTTCTGTTGCATTGGCATCACTTGTGCCGGAGAAGCACGACATGAGAGGCAGGAAGAAGTCAGTAGGTGTCCCATTCAAAACAAAGATATTTTTTATTTTATTTTTTATTAATAACCTTGTGCTGAGGTTTTGGCATATACAGTTCGGCAGGGGAAATAGGTATGGACGCTGCTTCCCAGTCGAGAGTGTCAGCATTTATGTTTCATGGCAAGCTGGTGGGAAGAAGAAGAAAAAGGTTCCAGTCACTATAATGGGAAAGAACATTGCATGTAGAATTTGTGTTTTAGTCTATGCGTGCCTAAAGTTGTAGTTTTACAACGGATGGAGGCACACTGGTTGGGAAACACTTTGGCCCTCATTTACTATTGCAAACCCAACAGGTTTTGTCGGGTTGTTTGCCAGATTCTGTCGCATTGCGCCAGAAATTCTGTCTGCTCCAGATTTTGCGCCCTGACTAACTCTCCATTTTGTGTTCCCGACATTTTCACAAAAACCCAACATATTTACTAAGGTTTCCACAGAAAATGTGGATTTGAGCTGAGGGAAACCAGACAGATCAGAGCAGGTGTAAAAAAAAAGCAAAATGTAGGGAAAGTGGAAAATGTAGGGAAACCTTAGTAAATACCGTGGAAAATAAATTGTAGGGAATTAAAACCCACAAAGAAACCTACACACCACTGTTCGTAAACGAGGGCCATTATTTCTGTGCGATCCTTCACGTTACCAGGCTGTGCGTTCCTTTGTGTTTCCTCTTATATTTAGCTCCTGGATAATGTGATAGGACAGTGTTATCCGGTCTTACCTTGTGAGCAGTGTCTGCAAACTGTTGCGCACTGTTCATCATTTCCGCTGTCGATTCTTCTGTGCGGCCGAGGCGCTCACCGCGCTCATTCAGGGCTTGGCTGGCTTTCTGTACAGCACTAGTTACACTGTCGGCAGCTGAGTGAAGTATACTGTTGCCTGTATAGAAAATAAAGTTTACATTAAAAATATAAAACCTTTTATAACAAAAGAAAAGAAACAACTGTAATAAGTCTTGTAGATCAGTGGGGGGTTTGACCACCGAGGACCACTTCTGGTCGTAGCATGGTGGACATGCGTAATCTCTTGATTAGTGTTGAGCGGCATAGGCCATATTCGAATTCGCGAATATATGGACGAATATTCGTCATATATTTGCGAATATTCGCATATTCGTTATATTCTCGTTTTATTTTCGCATATGCGCAAATTCGCGTATGCAAAAATTAACATATGTGAAAATTAGCATATACAAAATTAGCATACGTGAAAATTCGCATATGTGAAAATTAGCATATGCTAATTTTCGCATATGCGCATTTTCGTACGCCAGTCTCACACAGTAGTATTATAGCCTTCTTTACACCACACAAGTTGGAATGGAAGCAGAGAGGGGTGATCACTGTGATGTGTACTGTGAAGAAAAAATAAAAAAAAGAATATTCGTAATTACGAATATATAGCGCTATATTCGCGAATTCGCGAATATGCGATATTCGCGAATAATATTTGAATTGCGAATATTCGCGAGCAACACTACTCTTGATCTGGTAACTAAATATTTTTGTTGGTTACGTCAGTAAAATTCTTGAGTAGTTATTTTCAATAATTTATATATATATATATATATATATATATATATATATATATATACATATATATACACACACATACATATAAACATATACACACACACACACACACATATACACACACGTGATGGCGTACCACAGAGATTCTTAAAGGGGTATTCCAGTTTTTTTCTTCAGCCTGTGAGTCCACGATGCCATGTTATAATACTGTGTAATACACTTCTATTACCTCCATGCACCGCTTTTTCCCATTTTCATGCACTGGACCCACACTCAGAAGTGCTCTAGGGCAAGTCTTTTTACTTTACTGTTGTCTCTGACCTTTCCCAGCATTCCATGAGGCCAGAGACAATGGGGGAGATTTATATAAACAGTGCAGAGGACAAGTTGCTGAATTGCCCACAGCAACCAAAGATTTCAAAAATGAAAGAAGCGATCTGATTGGTTGCTATGAGCAACACAGCAACTTTTCCTCTGGACAGGTTTTGATTCATCTCCTTCAATATGTAATAAGTCACATGGTCTCCAGGGGGCGTGGCTATGCTGCAGTAGGTAAGTGGATAGCATTTCTTCAGTAAATCCCTTCCACCCTGTTATATACCCACCCACTGCAGCATAGCCACACCCCCTGGAGACCATGTGACTTATGACATATTGGGGAAAATTTATCAAAAGCTGTCCAGAGGAAAAGAGGTATAGTTGTCCACGGCAACTAACCAGCCTGCTTCTTTCATTTACATACAGGTCTCTTTAAAAATGAAAGTAGCAATCTGACTGGTTGCTATGGGCAACTGCTCCACTCTTCCTCTAGAGAGGTTTGGATAAATCTCCCCCACTGTCTTTGGCAGCATGGAATGCTGGGAAAGGTCAGAGGCAACAGTAAAATAAAAAGTCTTGTACTACAGCACTTCCGAGTGTGGGTCCTCTGCATGAAAATGGGACACAGTGGTGCATGGAAGTAATAGAAATATATTACACTGTATTTTAACCTGGACATCATGGGCTCAAAGGCTGAAGGAAACAAATCCTCGAATACCCCTTTAAAAGGTGTATTCCCTATCCATAGGATGCCACAAGGGTCCGCGCCGATCCCAAAAATGAGGACAACATTTTTCCCAGACTGAATAATGTGTAGCGTCCACTCCATCCTCTAGCTTGCATTCATTCTCTACAGGGCTGTCCAACATTGTTCAGCAACTCCATTATTCAGGGAACACTTTTGTGCTTAGATCCGACGAGGTCTCAGTGGTCAGACCCCACCTATCAGCTGGTTATCTCCTGTCCTATTGGTACTAACAACATCATGAGATGGGACTGCGGACTACCCCGTTTAGGCTTGCAATGCAGGTGGTTGGCAGGCCAATTCAAACTCAGGACCATGGCCAAAAATATGACCCTCATAATAATTTACTAATGGCATATCCACTATATCACTATATAAGATAGGAATACCTCTAATTATGAAAATCTGTATTTTCTATATTGCAAGTAATAAAATAACCAGTATTGGTTGTGTTACGGCCATCTATTAACATTGATCATCTGTAATATGCCTCAGGTAGAGGAAAAATAAATTCATGTCCAAAATATATCCCCCAGAGAGAACAAAATACAAAGTGAAAATAGCCAACTCCTATAGTGCCAATCGCTAATAATCCTATATGTTAAGCAGATCTCCATAAGGTGCTCAGTACAGAGCCTATTTTGAATATATTTACCCCCCTAGAAGTAGTGCTTCTAAAAGCAAATACTTAAAAATGATAGTGTCATATAAAATCATAGGCCGAATCTACTTTTATGGGCATCGCCTCACGGCTCCATACAACATGGAGGTTGTGTGAACCTGGAAGATGGCTGTACGCGCAGCATAGAGAACTGTCTGCCACTTACCTGAGAACAGTCTGGACTGACAATTGATGAACTCAGGCTTCCTGTCCGAGAGATATCGCTGACACGTGTGATGCAGGATTTGGAAGAAAGTAAATTTCTCGGAGCCAGAACTTGCCATCCATTGATCAGCCGCATTGTCAAACTGAAGGTCAAATTCTGGAGATTCCTACAAATTACACAAAAAGTGAAGTTGAGGTTTTTACAGCCATTTATATTTTTTCTCTATGACATAATACAAAGGTATTCTGTGACCCATAGCTATCCTAAATTTCCCCAGAATGTTTGCGGCAGCCAGAAGGGTTCAGGGAGCCAAACACAACCAATGGGCTATTTAAAGGGGTATTCCAGGAAAAAACTTTTTTCTATATATATCAGCTGGTGCCAGAAAGTTAAACAGATTTGTAAATTACTTCTGTTAAAAAATCTTAATCCTTTCAATAATTATCAGCTGAGTTGAGTTGTTGTTGTTTTCTGTCTGACAACAATGCTCTCTGCTGACATCTCTGCTTGTCTCGGGAACTGCACAGAGTAGAAGAGGTTTGCTATGGGGATTTGCTTCTAAACTGGGCGGTTCCCGAGACACGTGTCAGCAGAGAACACTTAGACATAAGAGAACAACTCAACTTCAGCAGCTCATAAATACTGAAAGGATTAAGATTTTTTAACAGAAGTAATTTACAAATCTGTTTAACTTTCTGGAGCCAGTTGATATTATATCTATATATATATATAAAAAAGTTTTTTCCTGGATAACCTCTTTAAGCATTTTGCACATTTCCCATCGACTTTGATGGAATTTGTCGACAAAGAAGGATCACAAACTACCCTATTTATTTAAAGAGGACAAATCCTGAGATTTTACCATATATAACGCCTGGAAACAAGTGATCTTCTTCCTCATCATCCCCATAAGATGTTCCTGCTCGCAGAGATGGTGAGGATATATAGTTTAAAAGTCGTCACTGTAAGTAGTCCCCTGGCCAGGGATATATACTCACCTAGTCCAGTCTCCTCTGACTGAAATCACGCCCACTCAGCATGATTGACAGCCTGAGTCATACCTCTGCCCCCTCAGCAGATGGAGGAGAACAATGACACAGGGGTTAAGCTCAGGCTGTCAGCCTCCCAATAGGGGGGTGGTGTGTGTGTGTGTGTGTGTGTGTGCGTGTGTGTGTGTGTGTGCGTGCGTGTGTGTGCGTGCGTGTGCGTGCGTGCGTGCGGTGATTACAGCCAGAGAAGGTGAGAAGCCAGGACTAGGTGAGTATAGCTCCACGGCCAGGGGACTACTTACAGAGCTGGCGGGGGAGACTTTCTAACTTCATATCCTCACCATCCCTGTGGGCAGAAATGTCTCCCGGGGATGGTGAGAATTAACATGCCTTACATATGGAAATATCTAATGAGAGCAGTTCTTTTAATTTCTGCACCTGTTATGTCGCAGTTTACACCACTTGTACTGAGCACCAAAAACTGAGAAATGAGCTTTGAAAATATGGGGCAGAATACACACATAGACCCCGCCCCTTTTTTTCAAGACTGGCGATCGTGGTGCCATCAAAGCTAAATTTGCGTTGTCCATTTGTCAAAATGTAATATAAGCAATGCACCAAAAATGGGGTGAGATACTTTAAAATGATTTCCCCCACTGGTTTTCCATGTGCCACTGTACAGCCTCCTCCAAGCTTTAAATGTGCAACCAGAAACACCAGTATAAACAAACACAACCAGATTCCATCTTCGGAATAACAATACCCTACTCTGACTGTCCGCAGTATTATTCAATTGATTCAGAAGACACAAGTATAATTGATCCAGTCCTATGGGAAATTATTCACATTGATCAATAGGATACAGAATGAAGAGGTGCAGGGCATTCATCTGAAGATCCTTTTGCAGTAAATGACACTTGGAAATGTATCTACAAGATCCTATAGACCAGTGGTCTTCAACCTGCGGACCTCCAGATGTTGCAAAACTACAACTCCCAGCATGCCCGGACAGCCGTTGGCTGTCCGGGCATGCTGGGAGTTGTAGTTTTGCAACATCTGGAGGTCCGCAGGTTGGAGACCACTGCTATAGACTGACATCTTTATATAAACAAGGGATCTACTGTGTACCTTTCTAGATTACCTGGGATAAATCAATAACAGTATGGTAACGTGCCAAAGAAAAATGCTTGTAAATGTGACAGTACCATGCAATGTAAAGAAATTAATAGGGAGAAGGATGTTTAAAGGAGTAGTCCAGTGGTGACCCAGTGGTGAACAACTTATTCCCTATCATAAGGATAGGGGATAAGTTGCAGATCGCGGGGGGTCCGACTGCTGGGGCCCCCTGCGATCTCCTGTACGGGGCCCCGACAGCCCGCAGGAAGGGGGCGTGTTGACCTTCGCGCGAATCGGCGGCCGACACGCCCCCTCAATACAGCTCTATGGCAGAGCCGAAGCGCTGCCTTCGGCAATCTCCGGCTCTGCCATAGAGATGTATTGAGGGGGCGTGTCGGCCGCCGCTTCGTGCGGGGGTCGACACCCGCTATCTGGCCGGAGAGTCGGGGCCCCGTACAGAGAGATCGCAGGGGGCCCCAGCGGTCGGACCCCCCGCGATCTCAAACTTATCCCCTATCCTTAGGATAGGGGATACGTTTTTCACCACTGGACTACCCCTTTAAGGCTAAGTTTCCCCATTTTTTTCTGGCAGTTTTTGGATATCTGCCACTGTAGTTTTTGAGCCAAAGTCAGAAGTGTATTCAAAAGGAATAGGACATATAAAGGAAGGACTTACACTTCCCCTCCCTTATGGATCCACTTCTGGCTTTGGCTCAAAAACCAAGTGGAAACTTAGCCTAAGGGTGCGTTCCCACAGGGCATATATGCAGCGTATCTGACGCTGCGCAAAATTTATGGCAGCAGCGGGAAATACGCTGCGTATTCCTTGCTCACTATACACGCAGGGCTTTCCGGTGGCAGCCCTATGTGTGTAGCGAGTTTTAGAGGCGGGGCTGTGTGGCGGCGTGTCTGTGACGCGCGGCTCCGCCTCCAAAACTCACTGCACACATTGGGCTGCCACCGGAAAGCCCTGTGTGTATAGTGAGCGAGGAATACGCAGCGTATTTCCCGCTGCTGCCATAAATTTTGTGCAGCATCAAATACGCTGCGTATATGCCCTGTGGGAACGCACCCTTAAAAAGGTAAATTTTTGGGATTTGTGTAAACTCAATGGTGCTAGCTTTCCATGTGCCCTCCACACCTGTGTTAGGTTTCTGTGTTATTTTAAGTACTTAAAGGGGTACTCCAAAAGGGAAAAAAAAATAAAAAAGGTTTCAAATAGTGCCAAAAAGTTATACAGATTTGTAAAATCCTTCCAATAGTTATCAGCTTCTGTATGCTCCAGAGGAAGTGGTGTTGTTCTTTCCAGTCTGTCCACAGTACTCTATGCTGACACCCCTGTCAGTGTCAGGAACTGTACAGAGAAAGAGAGATTTTCTGTGAGGATTTGCTTCTACTCTTGACAGTTCCTGACACGGACAGAGGTGTCAGCAGAGAGCACTGAGGACAGACTGGAAAGAACTACACAACTTCCTCTGTAGCATATAGCAGCTGATAAGTACTGGAAGGCTTAATTTTTTTAATTTTTTTTTAATAGAATTTACAAAACTGTAAAAAACTTTCAGGCATTCAGCCGATTTGAAAACATGCTTTTTCCTCCAAAGTACTCCTTTAAAAGTAGTTATCTGGCAGTTTGCAAACATTCATATCCTGCTGAGGCTGGGGAAAAAAAATTTAATCTATATCTATCTATCTATATATATATTTAATTGTAGCAGGACCTGACAGCTTATATGGGAAGGAGGAAGAAGTCTGGAGATCAGGGACTGAATGCAGTGGAACAAGAGGTGCGGGGGACCATGGCTAAGTACAGTATAGGGTTTTTCTGTTTTGTTTTTTCAGTTTTTTTCTCCGGTTCCAGCAGGATATTATATTTTTTTCAAGATGCTGGATAACCCCCTTTAAAAGGTGTTTATCACATTTAATATGTTAAATATAAATATGTTTAAGATGAAAATGTGTAGATATCTATGATAAAAAACTATCTTTATATTGAACCATATAAAAAAATGACAGTCACACAGTAATTTACTCTTCTGCTCTATGGGGGAGATTTAGCATGGCTTTTAGAGCATTTTTTTTGTCTATGTTTTGGCGCAGTTCAAGCGCAAGCAGCATATTTAGCGACTTTTGATATAGACAGTTTTACTCTTTTTGCCTACCCGTAGAACTTTTTCTTTTTGACCATGCAGTGGTCACGTATTTATCAATTGCGACTTTTGTCAAAAGTCGCTATTGTGTGCGCAAAGGTACTTTTTTTTTTAGGCGCAAAGCTACACCCCCTACCAGTTGGCGTGAGAATAATTTCTACCTTCCGCAATTCAACCTTTAACCTCTTGTGGACGACAGAGTCCCACTCCCCTTCTATGACACGTGCTCAGCTCTTGAAGGTCATAACTGGGTGGTCCTGGCGGCCATCTGCCACCAGGACCCATCTCTAGTACCAGACATCACTGATCACGGTGATGCCCGGCTTTAACCCCTTAGACACCGCAATCAAATTTGATTGTAGCGTCTGAAATGCAAGTAAAAATGTCCCGGCAGCTCTGTGAAATTAAGTAAAAAAAACACCTAACCCGCCAAATTCAGGACCCGGGAAAGTGTCTACTTCCCTCCCTCACAAGCGTCTGTGGTATAGCTTTTCCCACCACAGCAGAGCTGCACAAAATTCATCATCCCGCTGCACCTTCTTGATAAACAAGATGCACGCTAGTCAAACCCACCACCCAAATAAACGTGGGAAAATAGCTCTACATTAGACATTCTTTGATAAATCTGGGCCTATATACTTTTTTCCAAACAGTGTGTCTCCAGCTGTTGCAAAACTGCAACTCCCAGCATGCCCGGACAGCCTTTGGCTGTCCGGGCATGCTGGGAGTTGTAGTTTTGCAGCAGCTGGAGGGACACTGTTTGGAAAACACTGATTTATGGGTTTTACCAAGTAGGCATTCTTAAATCTGTGTCTATTTATTTTTTTCCCCTAAGCAAGCATGTAAACCCGCAGTCAGCCACTAGAGGTCACCTTCCAATTACTTTGCCTCCTTTTCTTAGCTCTGCCCCAGCTCACAGGCTGAAAACGGCAGTAGTATAAACGGACCTCAAGACACGACGGGGTGCACGTGCTGCAGGCTTTTCATGCGACAAAACTGCAGCACTTACAATAGCGGCTAAATGTACACAATGAAAAAAACAAACATTTTCCACACAACATCTGGAAGCTGTGAAGATGATATCAATGTTGTCTCCGAATCGCAGCAGATTTGTTACGGATTTCCACTCATGATTTTAATAGGGGAGTCAAGAACTGCAATAAATCGGCAATGTCGCAGATTCTGCTATAGAAACGTTGCAGATCTGTATGTAGCAAGTGCAGATGTGTAAACATCATTGGCCCAGGTTGGAGCTTTTGGTCACAGCTGGAGGCACACTATGGGTCACGTAAAATACACAGCAGATCCATTACGTGTGACCCTACCCTTAAGAAGGTAGAATTAGGACTTTCAGATCATTCGGTTTTTACAGCCTCAAAAAAGTTATTGGGGGAGATTTATCAAAACCTGTGCATTGAAAAAGTTGACCAGTTTCCCATAGCAACCAATCAGATTGCTTCTTTCATTTTTCTGAGGCCTTTTAAAAAAAAAAAATGAAAGAAGCGATCTGATTGGTTGCTATGGGCAACTGGTCACTTTTCCAATGCACAAGTTTTCATAAATCTCTCCCATTTTCATTAAGAAAAAGGTTTTTAGGGTCAAGAATTTAATGGAGGCTTCCTCCAGGGTGCCTCCAACTGTTGCAAAATCGTCCTGAAAATTTTGGATTTGTGGAATATTTGGGTAAGGAGGGTCCAGAGGACAATTTCCACAGTACTGAAGAA
Source organism: Hyla sarda (assembly GCF_029499605.1). Taxonomy (NCBI): domain Eukaryota; kingdom Metazoa; phylum Chordata; class Amphibia; order Anura; family Hylidae; genus Hyla; species Hyla sarda. The sequence continues at coordinate 28,032,690 of NC_079199.1, read as the reverse complement.
ACTTGTGTTTTTTTTTGTTTTAGTTTTTTTACTCCTAAGCAGTTTTATCCATTATTCTGGAAGAAAACCCTTTTTGTACTATAAAAGGGATTTTTCAAGACACAAGCTGCTAGATGAAGATTTTCTATCCCGTGATACTTTATGGGTCCCTGAGGAAGAAGATACAGTGGTCTCTCAAGTTACAATATGAATTGGTTCCAGGACGACCATTGTATGTTGAGTCCATAATTCTATGGAAACCTGGTAATTGGTTCTGAAGCCCCAAAATGTCATCCAAAAATAGGAAAAAAAAGTGAGGATTAAAGAAAAATAAGCAGATAACTAATACAGATAAAGCAAGTCCTTATATATAAAAGTAATAAAGATCTGCTGGGAGCTGTAAATCACTGGTCTATGTAGAGGACAGGAGCTTCTTCAGGGTCCTGTACAGTACACACAATGTCCTAAAAAAGTTACATGGAGCTGCCCCCACCTGGTGTCCAAAGGAGCAGCTAACCCTGGTACAGGTAAAGTACAGAACATGTAATACCTCCCTGTACTGTAGGGGGCGCTGCCAGACAGCCAGTCAGTGCATACACTTTAGGAATACAGGGGTTTTACCCCTTCTGATTGGTCAGTTCTTCCGGCAATTGACACGTCTCACAGATCTGGACTCTCTGTAGCATTGTATGTTGAGTTTAGTTTTAAGTTACAATGGTGCAGAAAAGACCATTCTATGTAGAAAATATTGTAACCTGAGGGCATTGTAAGTTGAGGGATCACTGTAGTCTCTTTGGAGAAGAAAGGAATCTTCCAGAACTAGCCACCATTTTTGTAGGTGGTAGGGGAGGGAAGGCATATGCCAACTTTAAGTTCCAATGTTGCTGAAGGCCATCTACTGCTTTTGGATTTTCTTCAGAGTTTGACAAGAGAAAACAATCCACTTTTCAATTTTTCCTACTGGCTGACAGATCTATTTCTGCTGTACCCCACCTTTCAAAATATCTGTGGGCTTAGACTCCACTCATCGGGTCAATTTTTTGACTACTCAAATAGTTGACCACAAAGTTGTCATTTCCTTTAGCTATGTTATTTTCTGCCCAGAGAAAAATGCATTTTGCCTGTTTTTGAAAATGATGGTGCCTTGTTCTGCCTTCGTGATGCAGTTGTTAAAGGGGTACTCCGCCCCTAGATATCTTATCCCCTATACAAAAGGATAGGGGATAAGATGTCTGATCGTGAGGGTCCCCAGCCGGTGTCCCAGCTACACCTGGCATTTGTTTAGAGTGTCGGGTGCAGCACCGGAGGCTCGTGACGTCATGGCCGCGCCCTGCTCATGACGTCACGGCTTTGCCCCATCAATGCAAGTCTATGGGAGGGGGGGCGTGACGGCAGTCACAACCCCTCCCATAGACTTGCATTGAAGGGGCACGGCTGTGACGTCAAGAGCCTCCACACCGCATCGCCAGTCATCCGGCATGGAGCGGAGTTCGCAGCAGAGATCGCGGGGTCCCTTTGGATAGGGCATAAGATGTCTAGGGGCAGAGTACCAATCCGATCAATGATTTTGGGTTTCTTCTTAACCCTGTCCCTGAAAAAAAATGACCCTGCATCTGAGCTCCCCATCCTTGTAGGATGGCTTCCATTGTTATAGACACCACTAGACCAGGAATCCAAGGAACTTCTTTCTTCAGGTTCTCCTCCTTCATCCACCACTTCAGTGAAGACTATTTTCTTTTCTAGGACTAGTGTCCAGGACCAGGACTAGTGTCCTATCGATAAGAAATCTTGACCTATAATTGTTAGATATTTGTAATCTTTCTAAAGCATCTTTTCAATGGAGGTAGTCACCAGTCAGGCAGAAATGTATGATTACATGGCGGACATTTGAGTTTGCCACAACAGTCCCTTGTGAAAAGTAGCTGCCTACGCTTTTCAAAAAGCTAAAGTCTACTAAAAGAGAGAAGGGGATGGCTGGTTTATAGCTATTTATAACAATTTCCATAATGCTAACAACAGAAAGGTTAATAGTGATTTATACATATACAAACTAGGGCATATCTATACAAAATGTAAAAAAAATGTATGTAAAAATAAATAAATAAATAAAAATAAAAAACACATTCTAAAAAGAACATAAAACTTACCCGATTAGGGTCAATACCGTTTACTTGTCGGAGCTGGTCTAGAGTCCACTGAGATCTTCTCACGAAAGAAGATGAGCCCTCGAACTGTTTTACCTTGGTAATGTAGACTTGGGAGGGTTTCTTATTTGTAACTGTAGGAAAAAACAGAAAAATGTCAAACAGAAAATCTTGTAAAATATCTGTCAAGACCATAAATCTAGTAAAGGTAAAAGGAAGGAGGGAGATGCGGCTGAAGTTTCTCTCTCTGTCTGTTAGAGACCTCATGGGCAGTAAACTACAGGAAAAACAAAACTCCCTAATCACGAAGATCGGCGCTCGGTTACAGAGTCTTCCCAAGGCTTTATAAGTTGTGCGGCCATTCACAATCATCATGATCAGGCACACATTACTTGTTGATACTTTGATTCAGCCAGACCGAGATTACAGAAGTATGGACAAGCAATAAGCCAATCTAACCACAATTCCGATGCAGTTATTACTTTCTATCACAGACACAAAGTGTTCACATGTTATTGGGCTGGGTACAAGTTACAGAAGACAAAATATTCCGAAGGGATGCTTACCCAATAAACTGCCCCATGTAAAAAGGATGTACTCCAGGGAGCTGAACTTATCAGATACTTATCCCCTATTCACAGGCCGCAGCAATCTCTGGTAACTGGCTGAGCGGGCCGTCACTTGCTCACATCCAGGTGGGGCTGGGGCATGCTGAGGATGGGTAATAGGATGGGCTCCAAATAGGAGATTGTGGGAGTCCCCAGAGGTCTGCCATTGCAGTTTATAAGCCAAAGCCAAAACTGTATTCAAAGATAATGGGAAACCTAAAAGAAGGACTCCATTTCTGGCTTTGGCTCAAAGCTGCAGTGGCAGTTTTCCAAAAAATGCCAGAAAAAAACCTGGCCTCGTAGTAGCATTGGCTCTAGCAAAAGAGAATAAAAATAGACAAAAAAACTAAACAAAAAAACTGCTGAAATTCAAACATAAAAAAAATGTGAGAACATGGCATAGCCACATATAGTCTTCGAAATCTCCCCTTGACATTTGCAAATACTTTTTATATGATGTATATTACAAATATACATATAACATTTTTATCTACATTGATTAGATATGTTTTATATTTTTGGGTAACAATGCTGTCTTGTCCCTGCAGCTACTGCCTGTGTGTCACGTGCAGAGACAAAATACAGGTGGACAAGCAGGGCTCTGTGCACCGAGGACAAGCGGGGGCGCTGTGCACCGAGGACAAGCGGGGGCGCTGTGCACCGAGGACAAGCGGGGGCTCTGTGCACCGAGGACAAGCGGGGGCTCTGTGCACCGAGGACAAGCGGGGCGCCGTGCACCGAGGACAAGCAGGGCGCCGTGCACCGAGGACAAGCAGGGCGCCGTGCACCGAGGACAAGCAGGGCTCTGTACACTGAGGACAAGCAGGGCTCTGTACACCGAGGACAAGCAGGGCTCGGTACACCGAGGACAAGCAGGGCGCCGTGCACCGAGGACAAGCAGGGCGCCGTGCACCGAGGACAAGCAGGGCGCCGTGCACCGAGGACAAGCAGGGCTCGGTACACCGAGGACAAGCAGGGCTCTGTACACCGAGGACAAGCAGGGCTCGGTACACCGAGGACAAGCAGGGCGCCGTGCACCGAGGACAAGCAGGGCGCCGTGCACCGAGGACAAGCAGGGCGCCGTGCACCGAGGACAAGCAGGGCTCTGTACATTGAGGACAAGCAGTGCTTGTCCCGCACACACTTCCTGTAGGTTTTATCTGTATACAGGCAATAGCTGCAGGGACAAGACAATATTTTCACACAACAATATACACTTTTTTTAACCAACATATATTACAAATATACATATAATGGTATTATCTACACTATATAAAAAGTTTTTGCAAATGACAGGTACACTTTAATATATCCTGGCGCACTCCGTTCCTCAGTTTAAAGACACATGTACCCGGCAGTCCACATTATATAAAAGAAAACATGACCATGAAGCAAAGGAAGAAGGTGGTCTGGTCTGATTAATCAAATTCTGACCCTACATCAGTGACCCTGGGTGCCTATGTTAGTTCACCAGTTGTCCTGCCTAAAAACTACATACCAGGAAGATCCCAAAGGATTTGCCATTTTGGAGATGATCTGACACAGTTTGGCCTGTGCCACAACCTTGCTTAAATCCTTATTCTTTTTTCTGCTATCAACACAACTTCAAGGACTATTCACTTGCTGCAGGATATATCTATTGTATGGAGAAAAACTGGAAAATATGGAGAAAAAGTGTTCCAGGTTAAACCCCCCCAAAAGGACGAGGGGGCACTCCCTCCTTCTGGAGAAGAAAAGGTTTTGTCTAAAGGGGCGACACGCCTTCTTTACCATAAGGACTGTGAATTTATGGAACAGTCTACCTCAGGAACTGGTCACAGCAGGAACAATTAATAGCTTTAAAACAGGGTTAGATACATTCCTGGAACAAAATAACATTAATGCTTATGCAGAATTATAAAACTACATCCCTTCCCCTTATCCCCTTACACCCTTCACTTCAATGCCCTGGTTAGACTTGATGGACGTATGTCTTTTTTCAGCCATACTAACTATGTAACTATGTATACACAGCCATTGTAACAAGATAATGTTATTTATGTCAAGTGTTTTAATTTTATGGCTGGTCAGTATTCGTGCACAAGCAGTCTGCAATTTAGGGTAGTAGGTAGGGTTGCCACCTGGTCGGTATTTTACCGGAACAGCCGGTATTTTGGCCACACTGCCGGTATTTCTATATTAAAAATACTGGCAATGCAATGGCCGGTATTTATCCAATCAATCCTCCAACTCCAGGAATGTTTCACCATATACTATACCAGTGTTTCCCAACCAGAGCGCCTCCAACTGTTGCAAAACTACAACTCCCAGCATGCCCGGACAGCCAACGGCTGTCCGGGCATGCTGGGAGTTGTAGTTTTGCACCAGCTGGAGGCACTTCTGGTTGGGAAACGCTGACCTATACTATATACTACTATATAGTTCAACATGCTGGGAGTTGTAGTTTTCATTTGGGGGCAGATGCTGAGCCACAGGCTGTATCAGGGCATGCTGGGAGTTGTAGTTAGTAACCAACTGCAACTTCCAAATTTAAAGGGGTTATCCAGGAAAACAAAACTTTATTTATTTTTTTTTTTTTATATCAACTGGCTCCAGAAAATTAAACAGATTTGTAAATTACTTCTATTAAAAAATCTTAATCCTTTCAGTACTTATGAGCTTCTGAAGTTAAGGTTGTTCTTTTCTATCTAAGTGCTCTCTGATGACACGTGTCTCGGGAAACGCCCAGTTTAGAAGCAAATCCCCATAGCAAACCTCTTCTAAACTGGGTGTTTCCCGAGACAGGTGTCATCAGAGAGCACTTAGACAGAAAAGAACAACCTTAACTTCAGAAGCTCTGAAGTACTGAAAGGATTAAGATTTTTTAATAGAAGTAATTTACAAATCTGTTTAACTTTCTGGAGCCAGTTGATTATATATATATATATATATATATATATATATATATATATATATAAAGTTTTTTTCCTGGAATACTCCTTTAATAAAAAATAAATAAAAAGAAGCGATCAAAAAGTCACATCAAAAACAAAAATGGTACAGAACGGGGCACAAAAAATTAGCCCTCATACAGGCCAGTATGTGGAGAAATAAGGCCATATGGGTCAGAATAGGACAAAATATCCCCCACATATGTGTATCCTGTCATGTTACGCATATATATATAATTAATTATGCAAATTAGCATGGCCGGTATTTTTTTGCAAGAAAGGTGGAAACCCTAGTAGTAGGACAAGGTTCTCTCTAGAGATGAGCGAACTTACAGTAAATTCTATTCGTCACGAACTTCTCGGCTCGGCAGTTGATGACTTTTCCTGCATAAATTAGTTCATCTTTCAGGTGCTCCGGTGGGCTGGAAAAGGTGGATACAGTCCTAGGAGACTCTTTCCTAGGAATGTATCCACCTTTTCCAGCCCACCGGAGCAATTGAAGGCTGAACTAATTTATGCAGGATAAGTCATCAACTGCCGAGCCGAGAAGTTCGTGACGAATCGAATTTACTGTAAGTTCGCTCATCTCTAGTTCTCTCTGTAGAAATATTTTGGCTCGCTTTATATATTCATTTACAAGTTGTAAACCTATCTAGCAAGGTGCTGTAGGAATGTCCAGTAAAACTATTATCCATTAAATCGGGTGGAGCTCAGTATCACATTAGTTAAACATCCTGGAAGGCGGCTTAGGGATTTAGAAAGTAAATTCTTCTTCTTCTTCAACCCAATAAATAGTAAACACAATTTTTTTTTTTTTTGCAAAAGAAAATAAATATTTAGGCTTTCAATGTGTGAAACTGTAAGTAATAACTTATGTTGTGTTATTCATAAACTCTAAGGCAGTGTTTCCTAACTAGGGAGCCTCCAGCTGTTGCAAAACTACAACTACCAACATGATGCTGTATTACACATGTGGCAGATGTGTTACATATTTGTTGTAGAGTTTTCCAGTTAAAGGGGTATTCTGGCCTTAGACATCCTATCCCCTAACCAAAGGATAAGATGTCTAAGGCCAGAATACCCCTTTAAAGGGAACCAATCATTAGATTTTACCCTATATAATGCTTGGCAAAGCGTTTTATAGGGTAAAATCTTTATCCTAACCATCCCCAGGGATGCTTCGGCCCCCAGGGATGGTGAAGATATGAAGTTATAAACTAGTCCCCGCCAGCCCTGTAAGTAGTCCCCTGGGCGGGGAGCTCTTCTTAACAGGTCCCGTTACTTCATCGTCAGCGACGCCCCCTCGGCTTGATTAACGGGCCGCGTCATTTCTCTGCTCATTGAACAGATGGAGCAGAGCGATGACGCGGCCCGTCAATCAAGCCGAGGGGGCGTCGCTGACAACGAAGTAACAGGAGTAGGTAAGAGGAGCTCCCCGCCCAGGGGACTACTTAAGGGGCTTGTATGGACTTCGTATCTTCACCATCCTTGAGGGCAGGAGCGTCTCCGGGGATGGTGAGGATAAAGATTTTACCCTATATAACACTTTGCCAAGTGTTATATAGGGTAAACTCTGATGATTGGTTCCCTTTAACTTCAACGTGGAGGTCAAAATTTGCAACAAGTCTGCAGCAAATTGGCAGCATATCAGCCACATGTCAGCATAACCTTCAAAGGGAACCGGTCATCAGATTTTACCATAGATAACACAGGGCAACACATTATATATGGTAAAATCATCTTCCTCATCCTCCCTAGGGGACATTCCTCCCCACAGGGATGGTGAGGATAAGAAGTATAAATGTGTCTCCGCCAGCCCTGTAAGTAGTCCCCTGGGCGGGAAGCTATACTCACCTAGTCCGCTGCTCAGGCTCTAATCATGTCCCATCAGCATGATTGACAGCCCGGCCACGGCCCACGTCATCTCGCTGCTCTGTCTGCTTAGGGAGCAGAGCAGTGATAAGGGCTGTCAATCACACTGAGGGGGCTGGCGGGGAACACAAACTATATATCCTCACCATACCTGAGTGCAGAAACGTCTCCCGTAGATGGTGAGGAAGAAGATTTTAATGCATTACTTGTCATTTCAGGTACCTTTTTAGGATAAGCTGCCCTGTGTGATGAAAAGCAGCTCTATTTCTGCTCTGCAGGCTCCATCTGCAGTTCTCCCAGAGCTGGTGGGAGGAGCTCCCCCTCCATAGACTTGTATTGCTTGTCTTGCAGACACAGGACAAAGCCGAGCTGATTTTTTTAAGAAGACAAAAGAAGTTTGATAACAGGAGAAAGAAGCATATTACAAAGTTTGTAATATACTATTGATCTATCCCATGTTTGTTTAAATGACAGTGCCTATTTAAACAGCTTGTAACTGCAGCCAATATAGAAACTGTGCTACCATATCCATATGGATTAGGGAGCATCACAGCCACAAAGCTTGACCTGGATCCACAACCTATGCTTGGTTCTCTACACTTGCTTGGCCTATAGAATTTGATGGAGAGAACTGCTACTTGAGTGTTCTTTAGCAGTAACACCATCACAGAGGAATCAATATCTGCAAGATTTTGGAAATAGGTATCTTGCGAGTTCTGTATCAAGCTTGTAAACTGATTGCACAGTATTGGAATAGACCTGCCCCTCTGGCAATGGCTGATCTCATTGCCGCGTCACGTTCATAGTGCAGTAGGGTTGAGCGTAAGTTTGATGGCATTTGGTGCCCCTGGGTCCGGTAGTTTGATCCTCCGGGGGATGCATCTTAGGCCTTTGTTTTACACATTATGTTCTGGTAATGTCGGGTGTGTTACAAGTGTTTGAGTGCTCATCTTTGTCTATGTGGTGGCAATGTCGTTGTGGTGTGCTTGTACTATTTTTAGGTGTTCTCATGCTTGGAGCTGACTGGTGGCGTGAAAGTATAGTTTGACACTCGCACTGCTTGATTTAACTTTAGCCATTTACTGTGGGTCCTAATGAATGCAGACTTTTAGTTTGTGAGGAAGTGACGGAATGTTTATGTGGGGGGGGGGGGGGTACTGTTGGCGGGGGAAGGGGTGTTGTGGGGAGTTTCTATGTTTTTATAAAATGTTTAAAACACAAGTTAATAAAAAATATCTGATTTAAAAAAAATATATATCTGCAAGATTTAGGATATAGAACAAAACTGATTAATACCGTTCCTTAAACTTCTGGAAGTAGTGGACGCTTCACAGTTGATGGTGTGAAAATTTTTTATAAACCATAAAACGCATTTATCACCAAAGCCTGTTGGGGAACTCCACTTTTATGGCTGAATGTTTACCCGACAGAATAAGGACAACTCGTGTTTGACAAATGAGAGCTTTAAGTCCACATACGATATAATGATTATACTGATGTTACCTGCACAAGAACTTCTCTACAGCATTATAACTATATGTAATTATTGTTTACTGTGGATTAAAAGCTAAAGAGAAGCGAAGCACCGGTTAGCGTTGAGAGATTTGCGCACCACTTCACAACAGGAACCTCTGATATTTCCTGTATTGGCTCCATTCCCTTTTCACACACAGGCAACAAGGATTTCCTTGTACTCAGACAAATCAAACAATTACAGAACAAGCTGGATGACCTGTGCCCCGAGAAACAGACAAGTGCAAAGGTTTAAATGGGCACTCTCAGGATCAAAAACTTTTAAACTTTTTAAATGAATGGCAAAATATTAATGTACTTCATAACATTTGTTAAAGGGGTATTCCAGGCAAAAACTTTTTTTTATATATCAACTGGCTCCGGAAAGTTAAACAGATTTCTAATTTACTTCTATTAAAAAATCTTAATCCTTCCAATAGTTATTAGCTTCTGAAGTTGAGTTGCTGTTTTCTGTCTAACTGCTTTCTGATGACTCATGTCCCGGGAGCTGTCCAGCTCCTATGGGGATATTCTCCCATCATGCAAGGGATATTCTCCCATCATGTACAGCTCCCGGGACGTGACATCATCATTGAGCAGTTAGACAGAAAACTTCAGAAGCTAATAACTATTGGAAGGATTAAGATTTTTTTTAATAGAAGCAATTTACAAATCTGTTTAACTTTCCGGAGCCAGTTGATATATAAAAAAAAGGTTTTGCCTGGAATACCCCTTTAATCTTTATTTTATAGAAATCATGGCTTATAATTTAAAACAAAAAAATGTAAATAATAATAATAAATATGTACACACATTATATATATATATATATATATATATATATATATATATATATATATATATATATATATATATACACACACACACATATACATACACACACACACCATTAGGCTATGTTCACACAGGCAGAGCGCTGGCATAACACTGTGCTATGACTGCAGGGAAATGTGCAATGTATTTCCATGCGGAGTCCACAGAATAAATAGACATGTCTATTCTTTCTTCGGACACTGGAATTTTCGCTCTAGATTTTTCCGGCATGGAAATTCTGCTATGTGAACAGCGAATCCCATTGAAAGCTCTGAGGAAATGCTGAATCTCTGTGCAGAATTCTGCACGAAAATTCCATAGTCTGAACATAGCCTCCCCCCTCCATACCATTCATAATATAATCCTGTTTGGCTGCAGCATCATCTTTGTCCCAGCAGAAGCGCAGGCTGAGACAAAGTCCTGGAAGTGAGGGGGGGGGGGGGGGGGGGGGGGATTAGCCCTTCTCTGTGCTCACTCCTTTCCTGTCTTTCAGATTCTTGTCTGAGAACAGAGAAGAGGGGGTTACATAGCAGCCTTCAGTGATTGGATGAAAAGACCCAGCACAGCAGACTCAGGGAGGAAGTGAATGCAAGTGAATGAGGGCGGGCTCAGTGCTGCTTTGGACATGCCCCTTCCTGAGCATTGGATGTCAGAATGAGTGAGCAGGAAAACAGAGGGATTTGTGAGCCAAATACAGAAGCTAGACACAAAAAAAGACACAAAGAATCTGAATGACCTAGTGAGTAACAGCATTATTTTTTTTCTGTGATATGACACTTACGCTTTATAATGAAGATCCACCTTTGAGTCACTTTCAAGAAATTTGTAAGAAAGCCGTGTTTCCCACCAGGGTGCCGCCAGTGTTCCAAAACTACAACTCCCACCATGCCCGGACAGCCAAAGGCTGTCCGGGCATGCTGGGAGTTATAGTTTTGCAACAGCTGTAGGCACCCTGTGGAGACATAAGTAAAGAAATCCAGCATGGCTATGTTCTTGCTCTGTGTGTGATTTATTAAATGCTTAAAACAACATTTATAAAATACATGAAACCGTAATAAGATCTAAACGCATTTCAGCGTACTCAGCCCTTAGTCATCCAGTGGTTGGACCTTCCATAATCACTTATCCTCTATCCTATAGAAAATAAGTTGTCTTTCACTGGACAACCCCATTAACAAAAACTGAGCCTGTCTGGTCAGAGCTCATCATGTCCCGTCCCTGCACAGGTCACAGAGCACGCCTAGAAACGTCTCTCATACAAATGAAGACCTGCTCCAGACTATTGTTGTGTATGCCCATGTGCCTTGCTGTAAAGCATCTCTCTGAATGCTGTTAAAACAGCGGCCCCCATTATAATGTACCCCCAAAAAATAAAAGAAAATGTAGGCAATATGGTAATTCTGTACTATTTTTTAGTATCTTACCAAACATTATACATTTTAACTGTAAAGACAATTTTGGTCATTTACATTGCATCATCCTTTTCCATAGCACTGTACAATGCAATTCAAGGAAGAAAACAAATAATAAATTATATATATATATATATATATATATATATATATATATAAATAAAAAATAAATCATATCTTACCGAGGGCCAAAGTAAACCCACTATAAATAGGGTTAGGGTGAACAATAGGGAATATCCCTGACTTCCTGTGAGCGGTGATGGTAATTAGGAGCATTTGATGCATTGACCCGCAACACACATAAATTAGGACTTAATCCTGCTGCAGGGTCCTATGGGAAATGCCGCCAGTATGATGGATGAACAAGCGCTCTACTGCAACATTGCCAAGGTTTATTTCAGGTGTGCAGGGAGGAGAAGAGAGAGAAAGGAATAAAACTGACAGAGAGCCCAAGTGAATTCGGAAGGGGGGGGGGGGGTAGTTAATCAGGAAGAGAGAGATATGGAGCGGGCATTACACAAATCATAGAGAATTTATTTTTTTTTAATCCAGTAAACAAAATGACGTGTCTTGGCAACGTCTGGCTAATTCATGATAGCAGAGATCATTTTTCATAATCCGTTTTATTGTTACTCCAAGAGGCGTCCCCAGACCCAAGACAAAGACCAGCCGGTCCACAGCCTGCCCAGTGCCATCTCCTATTCATTCATCACACATCATTTATAGGCATCAGGAATGCTGCATCAATAAGCCAAATGGTCTGGCATAAAGAATGGTACCGTTCAATGCTTTCCCTGCCAAGGACATTCACAATATGACTTTAAGCCCCTGACATGTCATATATATATGTGAGGTGGCATCCAGAAAAAACTTAAAGGGGTGTAAAACTATTATTATTATTATTATTATTATTATTATTATTATTATTTTTTCAAATCAACTGGTGCCAGAAAAGTTAAACAGATTTATAAATTACTTCTATAAAAAAAATCTTAATCCTTCTAGTACTTATCAGTTGCTAAAGAGAAAGTTGTGTAGTTCTTTTCTGTCTGACCACAGTGCTCTCTGCTGACACCTCTCTCCGTGTCAGGAACTGTCCAGAGCAGGAGAGGTTTGCTATGGGAATTTGCTCCTGCTCTGGACAGTTCCTGACACACCGGGAGTACCCCTTTAATGGTCTGAAGAGGCAAACCATATGCTGTGAAACGTGTTCTTCTGTATAAGTTGGGAATAAATCGTTCTTGTGTGCTAAAACAGTACTTGCTACTGACGAGTGAAAGCTTCGTGTTGTCAGTGACACTAGTATTTACTCATTATTGTTGTGCAGAGGTGTAAATGAGTCCACCTGAATAATGTATAGTCACACCGAGGGCCAAAGAAGATCGAGAAGAGTCACAATGGTAGGAGACAGAGACAGGGAGAGAGACAGACCAAGAACAGACAGAGTGAGAGCAAGGTAATGAGAGAGAGAGCATGAAAGTAACTCCAGCTCTCCCATAGAAATACATAGAGGGGGTGTGTCGGGCACAGCTTCATCTGGTAGTCAACACAGCCCAATGCATAGGGAGGGCCGGAGCAGCGGGCAGGAGATCACAGGGGTCCCAGCAGACCCCCCCGCGATCAGACATTTATCACCTATCCTGTTGTTAAAGGGGTACTCCTCCCCTATACATCTTATCCCCTATCCAAAGGATAGGGGATAAGATGTCTGATCACAGGGGTCCTGCCGCTGGGGACCCCCACGATCTCGGCTGCGGCACCCCAGACATATAGTGCACGGAGCGAACTTCGCTCCGTGCTGGATGACTGGCGATGCAGGGTGGTGGCTCGTGAATTCACACCCCCTCCCACAGACTTGCATTGAGGGGGTGTGGCCGTGAAGTCACGAGCCTTCGGCGCTGAACCCGAGGCTCTAAAAGGAACGCCGAGTGCAGCACGGAGACCGCGGGGATCAGACATCTTATCCCTATCCTTTGGATAGGGGATAAGATGTCTAGGGGCGGAGTACCCCTTTAAGTACCGGAGTTCCCCTTTAAATTGCCATATTCGGACCCCTAACAGTGCTATGTGGCATCTGTTTTTTTTACGTTATCTGTAGTTTTAATATTGGTATTCATTTGGAGTAGATCAAACTTTTTGACAAAAATAAATAAATAAATAAAAAATAAAAAACGCAGTTACATAAAGAAAAGATTGTCTCAAAGCCTCTGGCAGGAAAAGGGTCAAATCCTGCATCATAGTTTTAGATATCAATGAAGCAAACAATCCAGTCAATGCCGTACTGTACCTAGAATGTAACCCGCCATTTCATCCAGTATCGTTCAATGAAGCATTTGACCTAAAGCCCTAAGTAGATAGAAGGGAATCAGATAACATTGTAAACAGCAACAATGTCTCCTGGCATGTGACCTATGGAAGTCACTGACAGCAACCAGACCCCTTCTTATAGAAGACTGGAGGGGAAGACCCCAGTACATGCAGTATCTGCTACAATCATGGATGTATTTACTGTGTGAACGTGACCTTACTGCTCCCGAAGGGGGGCGTGAACAGTTTTTAGTATGCAAAGTGTTGGGGTCTTCCAGGATTTTCTTTTATTTGACTATGCTACAGGGGCTGTAAAGTTAGTGTAGTTCATAATATAGTGTCTGTTCCTGTGTGTGACTTTTACCCCAATATTTATTTTTACCAGCATACAAAATGACTGCTGTCTCAGATTTTTTCCAGGTTCCAACGTGGCCGAGACCTGACTCACTAGTCAGCGAATGACAGGGAGCCTGTCTGCTTCAATGGGTGGCGCGATCGTTTGGTGGGAGAGAGATCAATCTGCAACTAATGCAACAGCTGTAGGCACCCCAATTGAAAACCACAGGTCTTTTGAATGGATGCAGCTCATTTATGTTTCAATGGGTGGGGTGGCTTATGTGTGGGAGGGAGGAAAATGGGATTTGTAGGAAACTCCAACAGGAAATACCAGTTCACAAAAAGCTAGCCACAGTGTTATGGTAATCTCACAGCATAGCCATTTACCCCAAGACAAGTGCAGATCCTTCCTAAGCATGTCCATTACTATCTGCCAGGTACGTACTAAAATCACCTTATTGTAGATAATCCCTTTAATGCCTGGGTATCTCCAGATCCCTTTGGCCATATCCACATGGCAGAATTTTTTGTAGAATGTCTGGAAAACGGGAGTAAAAAAAAAAAAAAAAAATATATATATATATATATATATATATATATATATATATATATATATATATATATATTTTTTTTTTTTTACCTTCACGATATTTTTGCAAAGTCAGAAAAACAAACGTGCGTATTTTGCTGCAGATGTCATGCAGCTGATTTAGTTATCTATTGATATCAATGCAGCTGCAGCAAAATACGCACAAAAAACTAATTAGGGACTCATTAGGGTTATAGGTTAAACTTGATAGACTCTGTTTTTTTTTTCAACCTTATGAACTATGTGAACATGCCCTAAGGGTAGGGTTACACCTTAGTGCATTTGCAGCGTATATGACGCTTGCTGCGTATGCAAGCTTTGAATTTTAATTGCATTAAGCGATCACTGCAGGAGTCACTGCCTTTAAACAAAGAACACACTAACAGCTGTTGAGGTGGGGGGGGGGGGGAGAAATATCAAATACCCTGTGGAATAAAGAAGAAGGTGCGTATTTCACACACCAAAACTTGCTGGGGTTTCAATGCGAGATTGCAGCATATTGGCGTGCATTAAATACGCTGCGGATGTGTGACCCTACCTTATAGGGGTACTCCGGTGGATTTTTATTTTTTTTTTAATCCTTCCAGTACTTATTAGCTGCTGAATACCACAGAGGAATTTTTCTTCTTTTTGGAACACAGAGCTCTCTGCTAACATCATGACCACAGTGCTCTCTGCTGACATCTCTGTCCATTTTAAGTACTGCCCAGAGTAGGAGAAAATCCCCATAGAAAACATATGCTGCTCTGGACAGTTCCTAAAATGAACAGATATGTCAGCAGAGAGCACTGTGCTCGTGATGTCAGCAGAGAGCTCTGTGTTCCAAAAAGAAAATAATTTCCAATTTTTAATAGAAGTAATTTACAAATCTGTTTAACTTTCTGGCAATAACTAAATAAAAAGAGGTTTCCCCCGGAGTACCCCTTTAAAGGAAAACGGTCACCCGTTTATCCGCACTATAACCGGGTGACCTACCTACCTGCAGTCCAGAGCCCCGATCCTCCAAAGGTCCCCCTCTTCCAGCGCTGACTTGCGCTCTGAGGCAGGCCCACCGGCTAGATTTAGATATTCATAAGCGCTGGTCACGTGAGCGCTCAGTAGGCAGGAGCGCTCACGTAACCAGAGCTTATGAATATTTAAATCCAGCCGGCGGGCCTGCCTCAAAGCGCAAGTCAGCGCTGGAAGAGGGGGACCTTTGGAGGATCGGGGCTCTGGACTGCAGGAAGGTATAGCAGTCAGAGACTCCACATCGATCTCCTGTTCACCCGCACTATAACCCGGTGTATTGGTTTATAGTGCGGGTAAACGGGTGACCGTTTTCCTTTAAAAAGGAGTATTCCAGTGTCCCCAAAAAGTGATATAATGCTGGGGCTGTAGAGAATTGAAAACATTAATAATACTTACCTACCCCTGGTCCCCTGCTGCTTCCATTTCGATCCTTCCGTTCCCCCAATGCTCAATTCTTGTGCTTGCTTCCAAAACCAAAAAGTCAAAGCAGGACCTGTCCCCTTAGCCAATTAGTGGCCACAGGTGGATAGGTCCTGCTTTGACCTTTCATCTCAGAAGCAGGCAGAATGGATGAATATTGGGGGGAGCTGAATCCCCCATTCAGCTCCTTCCGGTAGCAGCAGTGGTACCTACGAGGAATAGGGGTAGGCAAGTATTTATTTTTAATATTTTTTTTTTTACAAGACACCCATACACATTCTACTTATGTATTCTAATAAGTTAACGATAGCACAATACATTTCACATAATAATAAAAGTGCTGCATAGCTCAGAGGTCCTAAACAATTAATGTTAGACACAAATCTACACTAAATAGCAAACTGTACTTCCTAATGCAGAGGGGGTAATGACAAGGCCGCTCTGCAGTTTAGAAAACAGACTCAAAGTAGCTTTTCTATCTTCATTGAGAAAGGATTGTGCTTTCATATTGATGGCCAAGGACAAGGCTTTAATGTAGCCGTTTTCTGTTCTTTTCAAATTAAATTTCTTCTGGGTCAGATCCTGGCACACTCCCACTGCACTGAACACAAACACGCCGCGGCTGCCAAATACCAGAGTGCCAGTCAGTGTCCTACACTGCTGCCAACAGGGAGATAAGACTGGAAAGTATCCAGAGCTAAGGCGAGACACGTATGACAACTCTGTACAACTAAACTCATTTCTAAGTAATGTCCGTGTGTGCATTATCCTCTAATGCAGCTGGATTCATAACAAAATACATGACCAATGTTATTGAGCGCAGAATACTTTAGAGACCACTAAAAGCAGGCTATGCTAGCTGTCAATTTATTCACTATACTGGAGAAATCCATTAAAAAAGGAAAAATTATATATTTCTGCAAATTGGTTACATAAAAATATTAGTTTCCTGTTTTTTAAAGACATTTTTTTTTTTTTTTGCTAATAGGGACTAGGATTACATTCATACATTCCAAAATGGAAAACTCTTAGAACCCTAACAATTCTTATCACTAAGAGACACCATGAGCGGATGACAAAGTGTTGCGCTGCTTTGATCCCCCCCTCCCCCCCGAATGTCGTCTGTAATCTGTTTAGGATCCTGCAAGTGTAGCCTCCCAGTAGATACGACAATAGGTGGCAGGGTTGGAAGCTAACAGCTCTTACCTCCACCACTCTGTGGCCGCTGTACACAAGGTCCTGATACTAGGGTCACCTTGCGTGCTAGTGTGGGTGGGCGGCCTGGTAGGCGCCTACTTATTGCAATGGAATGGGACTGTGTAGGGCCCCCAAGCCGGGGCCGGCTGCTATCAGCCCACTGGGGTGGCACTGGGGTGCCAAAACAGAGAAACAGCAAAAATCTAGTTGGTAATTAAGGACTTTTCAAGCATGTTGTTAAGGGGTTAATTCAGTTCCAGAGCAAAGTTGCAGTGACCAAAGTATATGGTCTCACTGCATTTCACTAGTGTCTATTGTACACAGCAGGGTCTTGTGTGTATGTAAACAGATGAATGTACAATCTCCAGCATCTTGGTTTGTGTCAAATTTAGGAAGGAAATCCAGACTTCTGGCATCAGTTATGAGAGAACGTGCTTACAAAAGGAGACTTCCCCTAGTTGGATACAGGAGGAGTACATTTACTAGAGATAATATATCACTGAGGTACTGATACAATACTTAAAAGGGAACCCGTCATCACTTTTATGCTGTTTAAAACACAAGTCACCAGGGTGGTCCCCTGTCCAGGTTATAGGGAGAGATCTATCAATTGAGGCCAGCTGTGGGAGGGGGCAAGAAGCTGCCGGGAACCGCCGTGATGACATATGGTTCGGAGAGCTTGAAAGTAATGGACAGGTTCCCTTTAAATGGGTTGTCTGGATAAATATTTTTGTATTAAAAATGCTCATGGTGTGTGCAGAGGGGGAATAAAAACTTGGTACTCACCTGTTCCGTAGATACTTGTCCCCACTGCCGTGCTCTTTCTCCTTGCTTCTCAATACTTAGGAAATGCCTGCAAATAATGGCTGCATTAAGCAATGACCCACCTCAACCAGTGAATTATTGGCTGAGCAGGCACTGAAGAGTGGCACCAGTGTGGGATCAGTAGCAGGTGAATACCAGTGTACTGTATTTATCCCCCCCCCCCCCCCCCCACCATGGCTGTCTGGCCCCCACTACAGTCACTACACGGAACACAGCACACATAATTAAAGTTTTTGCCCCTTTAATGGATTGCTCCAATAGTTAGAGGGTACTACAAAGAGCCCTACAACTAAGAAATGGGGGGGGGGGCACACAATCTTCCTGCAGTAGTAGACAGGCATGTGATCACCCCCATAGCTATTACTGACATTTTTAAGGAATGTGCCCTTCATAACTTGTGGGGGCATCACGACTATGGGCCAGATGTCAGAGGACAATAACATTTTTGCACGGTTTATCTATTAACTATTTACTCCACTCCTCTCCATATTGATTCTCGTCTTACTACGCCATTATTATGTCCTTATGTGTACAGCTCTTTTGATATTCTGTTTACCCATACCTGGTAAAGACCTCGATAGCCTCAAAAGTCTAGTATTCATTTAGCTAGCTAATACTGTACTCTGATTTTTCTTTAACAATACTGTCCCAGAGTCTTACAGCGGTGGCTTTGAAGTATTGTGCATTTTGTCTAAATAGACAACGGTGCTAAAATCTAAAAGGCCTACACCCTTTTAAAACATCCAATTCTAGACCCCATAAGAAACCTGACTTCTGAAATGTTTTGTATACTATGGGGGAAAATTTATGTCTACAAATGGTAAAAAAAGAAACGGTACTCTGATTTTTTTTTTTTATTCTAATTGTTAAATATTCAAAAGCAACACTACTGAAGTCTAGGTGAATAAGTAAGAGCCAATGGGAACTAGACTTATGTAGTCCTCAAAAATAGTCCAACCTTATCCCAATGAAAGTATGAAATTATTGAATGCAATTTTAAAAATTACGGTACTAATTCTGTACATAATCTAACAATGGCAGAAATAAAATAAGCATGAATCTGTAAGGCTGCTGATGTAAACCAGACTTCAGCCAGTTAATACATGTTCAAAATGAAACTTCTACAACAAGTATTTCTACACTGGACCGGGGTCTTTACCAGGTACATCTGGTGTAAATTGGGTGTAGCCCAATTTGAGACCACGTTTTTTGTTGTTGTTTAAATGTTATACTTGGAGGTGTGTAAACTCCATATGGTAATGCGCCTTGAACATTTTCCAGGCAGCATTAGGGTTGCACCTGTGAGGCCATGCACCTATATCAGCCAACTTGGGTGGGACTTGTAGCCTCTCTCCCCCCTTCCATTGTATGTGTGCTCAGTCACACTGGAGGGCAACTGGGAGCAGGTTGCATGTCCACCTAGTGCTGCTGTAATTGCCCACTGGCCCCTGGTTTTTGCATTTTACGTACAGGTAGGTTAGCGTTAGGTCCCGTGCCATCTGAGAAACCTTGGCGTTGGTGTGCGGGCTCTGGTGTGTCCTTCATATAAGGATACACTGGCGAATGTCTTAATTTTAACATCAGTGTTGAGGGATAGCCAATGTCATTGTATACATCTACCACAGTAGTGCACCTAAATTTCTGTATTGTATTATCTCTTAAAACTAGACATGTATCCAGAAATACCATCAAGTTGCATCAAAACAATAATACACACCTAGTCAACGAAAGTTAATGTTCAAACCCCCAAAACAAAGAGGTCCTACTACTAGGGGTCCTTGACTCCCCTTTTTATAAAGAAATGGAGCCATTACAATATCTGGCAAGGGAAGGAAATCGGGGACCCCTGCTGCCCTCAAACTAATGCAGCAATTGGCTTAGCAATCTGCATTGAACTTTTGATAATAAAGCACATACAAGAATATAAAAATAGAAAAGAACAAAAAAAAAAAGGTAAGACTCTAACCTTTCTATTTTGAGAGCACAAATTACCGGACAGTACTCTACTGAAAACCAACAAATCTAAACATTTCCCTATAGAATGTCTTTTTACAATTTACACATTAAACCGCTATATTTTAGAAGCCTTTAAAAAAAAAAAAAAAGGTTTCTATTAGAAGACACATAATTTAGGAGCTCAAGAAGGGGGCGTAAGGAATGAGCCCTTTGCATTGATTTCATGTCAAGCAGAAGACATGCTTTACAATGTGGTGCTTGGGGTCCGTGAACATGCAAAGAGGAACTGTTTCATTTTACAGACACTGTAGGATAAAGAGACGCTCCTGCTTGATATATTAATTGGTAGCCTGCGACACCATCCGCACATCTCTATGGAAATGCACAAGACACTTTGCCATTATAAGAGGTACCTGTCTGCTGAGCGCTTTCTGGCGCTACTCGACTAAGTTGCACAGGAAAACAGTAATGCACACTTTTTTTTTTTTTTTAGATCACAATAGATTGAAATTTGACAATTTGGAAAAGAAACAAATATTGTTAAAGGGGTATTCCACCCATAGACATCTTATCCTCTATCCACAGAATGCAGGGTGCTGCACGGAGATCGCAAGGATTCCAAGCGGCGGGACCCCCGCAATCTCCGTGCAGCCCCCGACATTCTGTGCTGGGTGCTGCTCCAGTCTCGGAAATACTGGATTTCCGGGGCTGAAGACATAATGTTGCGCCATGCCCCCTCGAGACGTCACACCACGCCCCCTCCTTTCATTTCTATGGGAGGGGGCGTAGAGTCACATCATGTATCGTCCCA
Source organism: Hyla sarda (assembly GCF_029499605.1). NCBI lineage: Eukaryota > Metazoa > Chordata > Amphibia > Anura > Hylidae > Hyla > Hyla sarda. The sequence continues at coordinate 28,011,950 of NC_079199.1, read as the reverse complement.
TAGAAATTAATGGAGGGGGCGTGGCATGAAAAAATGCCTCCAGTCTCGGAAATCCAGCGTTTCCGAGACTGGAGCAGCGTCCGGCACAAAATGCTGCGTGCTGCACGGAGATCGCAGGGGTCCCAGTGGCGGGACCCCCGCGATCAGACATCTTATGCCCTTTCCTTAGGATCCTGTGTCAAGTGACAAGGTTGGACACACAATGTAAGTCCATGGGGCCACCTTGGTCTCATAGAAAAAGAAAAGGCAACAATGTTGACATCATGCCTAGGTTCTTATCGGTCAGGCATGCGCAGTAGACAGGTGCAAACCTAACCCACCAAGGTAGTTTATATGGCTAAGATCCGTCTGTGATCGAATCTCACATAGGCATAGTAAAATTATACAACTGCTGTTATCCTTATGAGCGCAACGTTTCCCATATGGATTGTCCCAAGGTAGCTAAGTATCTTGTTGCTGTCTATTTCTTTGTAACTTGTTGCTCTTGCTGCTTTGTATTTGGCTTTTGTGTGTGTGAAACTATTTGTTCTCACAGTCTGTGAATCCGCCATGAAACTATTTTTTTTACTTATTATTATGATCTAAACCTGGTTTTGGCTTCAAAACTGCATCACAAAAACAGGACGTGTGAGGGTACCCTTAATGGGCACTAGTAACACAATGAGACACTGGGCAACTTCAAAAGGGATGCAACTATGAACACTAACTATGTGGGACAAACGTGCAAAGCCAGGAACACTTCAAGGACAATTATAAAACAAGATGATAAGAACAAAAAAATTAATTAATCTTTCATATAAGATAGGACCAGGGACTATTCAAAGTATTGAGAAGATTGGGCAGTCTAGATGGGCTGAATGGTTCTCATCTGCCGACACATTTTATACTTATATTATCTACCTGATAAGCAAATGTATGTGCGGTATTCTCCTTGACCTCCTGTTGCTAGGAACGGAATTTTTTTCTTGGTCCTTCGTTTCACGAGCACAGCCCCCAGCATGCGCTCGTCTTGGGGAGAGAAGACCTCCTTACTAATGGTGGATTTAGCGGTCATGGCGTATGGGATTAAGGTGGAACTTCACCTAGAGGGGTTTTGAAAAAACAAGGGGGAAAGGTCAGAGTTGTGCAAACCAAAAACTTATTTATTATACACTAAAGTAAAGCAAGCTGATATTATGTTACTAAAAAATCATATTCTTTATTGAAAATCTATTAAAAATACACTTTATCAATATAAGATATTCATACAAGTACAGACACAAAAAAGCTAGTACAGCACCTTATAAGGGGTACTCTGCTGCCCAGCATTTGGAAGAAACTGTTCCGAACACTGGAGCCGGCATCGGGAGCTCATGACATCATAGCCCCACCCCTTATGACATCACACCCCGCCCCCTCAATGCAAGTCTATGGAAGGGGGCATGACAGCCATCACGCCCCCTCCCATAGACTTGCATTGAGGGGGCGGGGCGTGACATCATGAGGGGGCGGGGCTATGACGTCACAAGCTCCCCGCGCCGGCTCCAGTGTTCGGAACAGTTTCCAAATGCTGGGCAGCGGAGTATCCCTTTAATAACAGGTATCCTCAAAATGTACAGCTGTCAGCAGTACAGCAATAATCATAATCCCAAAATAGGGGTCCCACATTTTGCGAATACATCTGAATAAATCATAGAATACATCTATATTACAATTCATATAGGTTGTTTTAATGCATATAAAATTATAAAGCTAGCAAAAACACACACATTATATACTGTATATCACATCTACTGCTAGATCTTTGCTGCAGCCATTGATATTACAGCCCTTTACACTCTCCACTATGTCTAATGAAGCTGCAGACAACAGACTAATAGCTATTCCCGCATGGCCGACCACGACGTCAAATCCATTCTCTACTGCTCCTCCGGTGCGGCTGCAAGTTTATACAGCTCGTGCCAGTCCCAAAGTTAGAGCATTTTAACCACTGAAATATCTGGTGTCTATTTTTTTTTTTTTGCAAATATTAATTTGGCTCTTAACTTTTTTTTTCCTTTTCACAATAAGGCTATGTTCACGCTGTGGAACATTTTCGGAATGTCTGCCTGGAAAACAGTGCTTTTCAACCAGTGGGCCTCCTCCAGCTGTGGCAAAACTACTACTCCCAGCCTTCGGCTGTCCGGGCATGCTGCGAATTGTAGTTTTGCAAGAGCTGGAGGCACATGTTTAGTAAACACTTTTTTGGAGAGGATATGCTACTACAGGGGGGGGGGGGGGTTGTGGTGACGGGTGGTGAGGGGGTCATAAAAAATAATGAAGGGCTCAAAACTTGCATAAGTGTGCATGTAAAGATTTTAGCTAATTTTGTGAAGTCTGCCCAACTTGCAATGAGTTTAAATAGCAACATCAACAACAACTAATTAATAAATAATAATAATAATAATAATAATAATAATAATAAATAGGCCACTGGGTCGTTCCCCCAGTGAGCATGGTGTCTTGGAGGCAGTGGTCACCGCCCGGCGCTATGCCAGTGTTAGGTTAGGGACCCACTCTGACTAGGTGGCCTTGACGTGGAGAGTGTACTTTTTGATCAAAATGTATAATAACAACCTGTTTTTTTTTTATTTTTATTATGCTGCGAAGCAAGTAGATCAAAATACAAATGGTGGATGTGCGGCTATGTTGGGAGGAAACCGGAGTACTCAGTGAAAACCGACACAAACACAGGGAGGACATACAAGCTCCTTGGTAGGATTGGAACCTCGGACGCCAGTGCTTAGAGTAATTTTACATGTAGGATCACACCGGCCAACAGCAGTCACAAGAGCGAGCCCCCTGCTGCGGCCAGGTAGCTCTGTGTGTGCACCCGTAGCAGTGCATTTCCTGCATCTGCTAAGAGCAAGCGGGAAATCCGCCGCAACGAGCAGACACACAGAGCTACCTGGCTGCAGCAGGGAGCTCGCTTCTGTGACTGCTGTTGGACCATGTGACCCTACATGTAAAATGCGCTCTCTGTCTAGGGTCACGTCACAGGTGCTTTATTTTGCGGCCTATTTTTTGCAGCTGATTTTGCTAACTGCTTGACTTCAATAGGTAAGAAAATACACAGCACCAAATACGTAGAAAAATACAGCACTTGTGACCCTATCCTAAAAAAATAAATAAAGAAAAAACCTTTTTCATTTTAGCATAATGTATCTGCAGTGTTCATCTGTAGAGCGCAGAAGAATATAACTTGGCACCAGAACCAGAGTTATCTATACGACGTACCGGTCACCGTGTACCATGATGAGCAGATCTATCTGCAGACACAGAACCTTCCCTTAGGCAGGAAACATTCATCAGCATCTGCAGGAGGGAAGGTTCCAAGCGCAGAATGGAAGCAGGACATCTGTTCAGGCAGCCACCTCCTGACACAGGTAATAATAAGGAAGAATGCCGCAGATACACCGCGCTGACAGCCGGCGGAGGGGTGGGCGCCGCTCAGGGGGAGAAGGTAGAACAGATCAGCAATATAAGTCACATACATTTCCTTTTCCCATTTATTGTTTATAGAGATATAGCATTTGTAGATACAGTGGGGCAAAAAGTATTTAGTCAACCACCAATTGTGCAAGTTCTCCCACTTAAAAACATGAGAGGCCTGTAATTTTCATCATAGGTATACCTCAACTATGAGAGACATAATGAGAAAAAATAAATAAATCATGAAATCACATTGTCTGATCTTCCAAGAAATTTGCAAATTATGGTGGAAAAGTAAATATTTGGTCACCTACAAACAAGCAAGATTTCTGGCTCTCTCGGACCTGTAACTTCTGTAAGAGTCTCCTCTGTCCTCCACTTGTTACCTGTATTAATGGCTCCTGTTTCAACTTGTTATAAGTATAAAAGACACCTGTCCACAACCTCAAACAATCACACTCCAAAGTCCACTATGTCCAAGACCAAAGAGCTGTCGAAGGACACCAGAAACAAAATTGTAGACCTGCACCAGGCTATGAAGACTGAATCTGCAATAGGCAAGCGGCTTGGTGTGAAGAAATCAACGGTGGGAGCAATTATTGGAAAATGGAAGATATAAAAGACCACTGATAATCTCCCTCGATCTGGGCCTCCATGCAAGATCCCAAACCGTGGTGTCAAAATGATCACAAGAACGGTGAGCAAAAATCCCAGGACCACACAGGGGGGGACCTAGTGAATGACCTGCATAGAGCTTGGACCAAAGTAACAAAGCCTACCATCAGTAACACACTATGCCACCAGGGACTCAAATCATGCAGTGCCGGATGTGCCCGGCTAGAGAGCATTTGGATGATCCAGAAGGAGAAAGAAAGGAGGAGGAGAAAGAATGCTGAGTTGCATCCAAAGAACACCATACCTACTGTGAAGCATGGGGGTGGAAATATCATGCTTTGGGGCTGCTTTTCTGCTAAGGGACCAGGATGACTAATCCGTGTAAAGGAAAGAATGAATGGGCCACGTATCATGAGATTTTGAGTGAAAACCTCCTTCCATCAGCAAGAGCATTGAAGATGAAACATGGCTGGGTCTTTCAGCATGACAATGATCCCAAACACACCACCTGGGCAACGAAGGAGTGGCTTTGTAAGAAGCATCTTAAGGTCCTGGAGTGGCCTAGCCAGTCTCCAGATCTGAACCCCATAGAAAACCTTTGTAGGGAGATGAAAGTCTGTGTTGCCCAGCGACGGCCCCAAAACATCACTGCTCTAGAGGAGATCTGCATGGAGGAATGGGCCAAAATACCAGCAACAGTGTGTGAAGACTTACAGAAAACATTTGACCTCTGTCATTGCCAACAAAGGGTATATAACAAAGTATTGAGATGAGCTTTTGTTATTGACTAAATACTTATCTTCCACCATAATTGGCAAATAAATTCTTTGTCTGGTTTTATGGATTTCTTTTTCTCATTCTGTCTCTCATAGTGGAAGTATACCGATGATGAAAATTACAGGCCTCTCATCTTTTTAAGTGGGAGAACTTGCACAATTGGTGGCTGACTAAATTATAGATATAGATTTCTATATATTGTTTATTTCCATAAACGATATATCTATATACTATATATCTAGACTCTGTCCGATCATGCTGGGAGTTGTAGATTTGCAACAGCTGGAGGCACCCTGGTTGGGAAAGACTGGGTTGTTTAAACAGTTTCTGTGACGGAGACCTGGAATGGAGCCTCCAATGCAGATGTGGACCACAGCATACAGTACGACGTATCAAAAGCAACTCTTGACAATAGTCACCTAGAAGTCTGAGCATGGGCTAAAACCATATGACATATGTATGTCAGGCAAGAGGTGAAATAAATATATACACACACACACACACACACACACACATATATACACAGTGGTCCCTCAACATACGATGGCAATCCGTTCCAAACGGACCATCGTTTGTTGAAACCATCTTATGTTAAGGGATCCGTGCAATGTAAAGTATAGGACAGTGGTCTACAACCTGCGGACCTCCAGATGTTGCCAAACTACAACACCCAGCATGCCCGGACAGCCAACGGCTGTCCGGGCATGCTGGGAGTTGTAGTTTTGCAACATCTGGAGGTCCGCAGGTTGAAGACCACTGGCACAGGAAGTTGTACTCACCTGTCCCCGCCGCTCCGGACTGTCACCGCTCGTCACCACAGCCCTGGATGTCGCCTTCCATCGCTGTCGCCGCGTCCCTGGGGTGTCCCGGTGCTCCGGCAAGGCCTCTGCTTCCCCAGCATCCTCGCTCTCCGTCGACACCATCACGTCGCTACGCAAGCCGCTCCAATTGGATGACAGGACGGCGTGCGCAGCGACATGATGACGTCGATGGAGAGCGCCGACGATGCAGGGGATCCCGAAGAGGACGCTCCGGAGCCCGGAGGACAGGTAAGTGTTCGTCACCGGAGCACACGGGGCACCGTAAACGGCTATCCGGTGGCAGCTGAAGCAGTCTGTGCTGCCGGATAGCCGTTAATGCGATGGCCCCGACATACAAAAGCATCGTATGCTGATGCTGCCTTCAACATGCGATGGCCTCTGGGAGGCCATCGCATGTTTAAATTATTGTATGTCGGGGCAATCGTAGGTTGAGGGGTCACTGTGTGTATATTTTTTATTTTTCATTTTTTTGCGGTGGTTGTCTGATCCAGTTTTGCCTTCGCTGGTTTCTATAAATGAGGCCTTATGCATCTGCAGATGCAGGACTTCCTTACTGCTAGTCATCACCACCCACGCTGCACGCGTATCTTCAATAGTATGCAGCCGGCAAACATCTCTGCTCTCACAGGACAATTTGGCGCGTTGATTGACAGGGAACAAGGCTTTCAATCCTCTACTGAGAGATGGTTTTACAGAACACAAAAAGACGAAAGGTTCTCATTATTTATTGAATAGCGATATAATGTGGCCATCGAAAAGCACCACCTGCTAGATTTCACTTTATTACTCATAATAATAATAAATAAAACGAAGAAATATAAATAAATGTTAATGGAGGAAGATTAAAATATTTTTCCTATGAATGTCCCTGTTTGGGAAGCAGGGAGGTCCTACCTTTTCTGCTCCCCAGCACTTTTGCCCTATCTTGGAAGTATAATTTCTGAGACAAAAGGAGGCGGTTGCCAACAGGATCATCGCGTAAGGCAAAACCACTCGTGCACGTAATGTCCAACAGTTGGACGATGTCCCCTCAACATTGGCGTCCTGCTGCAGTTATTGGTCATTGCAGTAAGAACACTTTCGAGACAGCTCAGGGGAGAGAGTAACACTGGGGGCAGCATAGATAGGGCCTTTAAAGGGGTTATCCAGGAAAAAACTTTTATATTTTTTATATATCAACTGGCTCCAGAAAGTTAAACAGATTTGTAAATGACTTCTATTAAAAAATCTTAATCCTTTCAGTACTTATGAGCTTCTGAAGTTAAGGTTGTTCTTTTCTGTCTAAGTGATCTCTGATGACACGTGTCTCGGGAACCGCTCAGTTTAGAAGCAAATCCCCATAGCAAACCTCTTCTAATCTGGGCGGTTCCCGAGACACGTTTCAACTGAGAGCACTTAGACAGAAAAGAACAACCTTAACTTCAGAAACTCATAAGTACTGAAAGGATTAAGATTTTTTAATAGAAGTAATTAATTTCTGGAGCCAGTTGATATATAAAAAATATAAATGTTTTTTCCCGGATAACCCCTTTAATGCTCCCTGGAAAACCCCCTTTAAATTTAGTTACAGGCCCCTCCTGGGAAGTCTACCCACTTTGCTCAGATTCAGTATTGCAAATGCACAATTTGCACACAAAAACCGGTGCTCCGGTGGAAAACTTTTTTTTTTTTTTTTTTTTTTTTTTTTTTAAATCCACTGGTGCCAGAAAGTTAAACAGATTTGTAAATTACTTCTATTAAAAAATCTTAATCGTTCCAGTACTTATTAGCTGCTTAATAGTACAGAGGAAATTATTTTATTTTTTGAACACAGAGCTCTCTGATGAATCACGAGCACAGTGCTCTCTGCTGACATCTCTGTCCATTTTAAGAACTGTCCAGAGTAGGAGAAAATCCCCATAGCAAACATATGCTGCTCTGGACAGTTCCTAAAATGGACAGAGATGTCAGCAGAGAGCACTGTGCTCGTGATGTCAGCAGAGAGCACGGTGTTCCAAAAAGAAAAGAATTTCCTCTGTACTATTAAGCAGCTAATAAGTACTGGTAAGATTTTTTTAAAAGAAGTAATTTACAAATCTGTTTAACTTTCTGGCACCAGTTAATTTAAAAAAAGAAAAAACAAGTTTTCCGCCGGAGTACCCCTTTAAAGGGGTACTCCACTGGCCAGCGTTCGGAATATTTAGTTCTGAACGCTGTGTGCGCACTGCGGGGGTTGGCCACGCCCCCTCGTGATGTCAGTTCACACCCCCTCAATGAAAGTCAATGGGAGGGGCTGCCACCACGCCCCTCCCATAGACTTGCATTAGGGGGCATGGTGTGACATCTTGAGCGGCGTGGTCGACCCCTGCAGGGTGCACATAGCATTCAAAATTAAAAATTCTGAATGCTGGCCAGTGGAGTACCCCTTTAAAAGTATGTCCATCCATTTGGAAGTTATGTTGGAACATACAGTACATACATACACACACACACGTTGAATTTAATAGATAAAGAATGTGGTATAAAAAAAAATAATACCACATTCCATAGTCCAAAATAATGTTCCCCAGGGAATGACAGCTCTTGTGGTACAGTCCCGTTTCTTGCCTACATGTATTCCTGCTGGGTAAGCTTAGAAAAGTTGGCTGTTACGTCATAGACAAGGCGCCTTCATTTCTTGTACTTGGATTACATAGCAGGGAAAGGAAGGATTATGAACGGTGCCCAGGACATAGATTATTTGTGCTGAAGCAGCATGGCTCGCCCAGCAAGAAAAGTGAGATGAGCTGCAAAATGCTAATGGAGTAATTATGCAGGTAGTGGCTCGTATTAGCGCGCAGAGTCTGTGGGCAGATGTCGCTTGCTAATTCTGGAACAGTGGGTGCAGAGAGTCTCGCTCCAGCGTGGGCACAGCAAGGCTGGCACTCA